>NC_141550.1:4445000-4710000 GCF_021556685.1 Rattus norvegicus
CAAACAAGTTTGTGGCAACATTGTTAAGAAGTAGGCGACTACAGACAGCTGTGAGGTAATTTCTGTGTTTTCTCTTTGTTGTTTTACCTGACTGTTTCTGCCAGCACCATGCTACTTTTGTTACTATGTCTCTGTACTGTAGTTAGAGTGAAGTATTGCAGAATCCCCAATACTGGTCCTTCAGTTAAAGCTCGTCTTCACTCTGGTGACCTTATATGCATCCTTGTGCATTTAGGACTGCTATTCTGATATTTCTGTCATTGTGAGTGAGCTGACATATTTTTCTCTATTGAATTTTAATATTTTTACTTCCTCTCTGTTTTCTTGACAAATGCCATGGGAGATTTTTTTTTCCCCATAATTTTATTCTGGCGTCTTTACACCTCCTGTGTTTACATGGCTGTTTCCCCCTCTACAATGGGGGAATTTTCTTAACTTCGTTGACTACAGTCTGTGCTTTCAGTGTTTGTCTCAGCTCCAACTCTCTCTTTTCTTTTCTTTTTCTTCTTCTTTTTTTTTTTTTTTTTTTTGTTTTTTTTTGTTTTTTGGAGCTGAGGACCGAACCCAGGGACTTGTGCTTGCTAGGCAAGCACTCTACCACTGAGCTAAATCCCCAACCCTTCAGCTCCATCTCTCTCATCGGTTCTTAAATTTGGTCTCTTAGTCTCACCCCCAGAGTCCTTGGACAGTATGGCTGGGTGTGTTTTTGTCCTTACTGCTGTGTGAATGTGCATTCTGTCAACTCCACTCTCCACCCTGATGACCTGTCTCAGGAGAGCCCACAGCTGCTGTTTTCTCTGTTTCTTTTTTATCTGATTCATTGCAGGTCATTTGTTTTCTAACATCCCCGGCAGTTCTATATCTTTTCTCAGAAGAATCCCACCTTCCTGTCTAAAGCATGCTCCCATGCTGATGACCTGTGACTCACACATGTCGCTAACCTTTCTGTGCATGCTGCCGATTCTCCTTTCTGGGTCCTGGACAGAACTTGTGTACTTCTCATAATCTTCTGCCAGGTCCTTGGACAGTTTTACCAGTTAGTTTTTGAAGCATTCTTCTGGCATTTTACCCATGTCAATGTGTTTGAGTTCGGTAGTTGAGGATCTTTTCAGGGAGTCAATAAAAAGCAGTAACAATGGCCTTTAAAGTTTTGAGAACCTCTTGGACAAAGGTGACCAGGAACTCAAAAGAGGGCTTCCTGTGCTTGCCGTTGGGGTTTTATTAGTCTATGCTTCTTGTGGGGAACAGTGTCAGCCTGGATGGGAAAATTTAAACTATATTTGTGTATGGTATGGGCATACATATATGGGCCTGCATATATGTTTATTGTCATTGGTATCTTCAAGCACAAGGAAAATAACGCCAGATGAAATTATGAATCTGCACAAGGGTGAGAGAGAGAGTTAGAAGTCATATAACCACATGATAAATATATTTTCCTACAATTTATTCTTAAATCACACTGTTTAAACAAAACTTATTTTTAAATTATGTGAGGTTTATAGCATGTAATAACAAAATGAATTGGCGCCAAACTACCTTCTAAATATTTAAGTTTACATCCAGTGACAAATGCTACTCTCAACCTTACCCGGGAAGCTTCTCTTTGCAGTGAATGCTGGGGATTGCAGAATTCATGGATGCTCAAGGTGATGAGAAGAGGCGACCTTGCAGTGCCTTAAGGAAGACATCTATATCATTCTCTGTAAGGTTCAGAGGACAACACAGAAAAAGAAGCAGAAAGAATCTAAGAGGCACACTATAGGGAGAAGGTCCGCAAAGGGCTGACTTCTGCGCACCGTGCAGCCATTGCAACATGATCTGGCAGCAGCTGAGGTTGCCTGCACAAGACTGGACCTGTCAGCCGTCAATCATGGCTCTGGGAGGGACTTATACATCACTACCTCTTCCTACTGGTGGCTTCTGAGAGAGGGGCAGTAATGATCTTCACTTGTGCGCCCACGGGTGAAGCAGCAGGCTCCGGCAGAGAGCTCTGAACGTGTGCTTGCACAGCAGATGGAAAAACGTGAACGTGAGAAAGGGAACTGGGAAGCGTGGGACAGGAGGAGACAGAACGTGGAGAGATCAGAGAGGGCAGGATACATGTCAAGAGGATGCCTCGCGTGCATACATGAGAAGGTGCAATAAAATAAACATGGAAGGACCAAAGGGGTAGCAGGATGGAGTCCTTATGTCACATGTACACGGTGGTGAATTAAACATAAACAATAACCTGTAACCAACCAACCGCTTAACAAAGTACAGATCTCAAGGTATACGCTAACAACAACAACAACAATGAAACAGTGGAGCAAAAGATCACTCAGTACAAAACGGATTATTAGAGGAATCCGTTTCTGGCCTAATATTCTGTCTTGTTTTGTTTTGGTTTCGTTTTGGTTTTTTAACAGTTAAGCAATAAGTCAAACAGAAACCAAGTCCCAAGGTGGTAATTTTAAACTTAATCCACACAAATAACCAAATGGAGTATAAACCATTGAGGTCCCATAAAAGGAGAAGGGAAAACCTTGAAGAGCTGAGGGTGTGGTTCAGTGGGGAAGGGGCCCTGGCTTCCACCTCCAGGGCCACAGAAACAGAACAAGACCCTAAACGACAAGCTGGAATAGAAGGCTCGAGTCCATGAGGACACAAAGTGCAGTCTCTCGTGTGATGGGAACTGGTGGGTGTGTGTGTGTGTGTGTGTGTGTGTGTGTGTGTGTGTGTGTGTGTGGCAAATGGAAAGGCGCGTCAATCAAAGGGAAACTTTGGCGGGGGGGGGCAGGGAGAGATGGTTTTCCCGCTAAGACTGCTGAATCTGTAAGCCGATCACAGAAACCCAGCGTCACAGTTAGAAAGACCAGCAATAACTCGTAGAAATGCATAGTGACAGAAAAGACTTGTTCAACACTGTCAACGTAGCCTAAAGGATGCAGGCCACTCAGTGACAGCAGAAGACACACTTTAAGGTGTGCGGAGAATAATCAACATGGATTCTACGGTGGGCAGAAATACAAGGATAAAAGGCCTACAAGGTGTGGTTCCTGACAAGATAAAACCAAACTGAAGGCAACAGAATGTGGTCTGGAAGAGAAACAGAGGGGGACTTAATATCATATCTTATGAGATGTAAATAACAAAATAATTGCCAGCCAGATTGTAAGATGTTAATGACATTTCTAGAAAGAGTAAAATGTCCTTATTGAATAACTGGAAGAGCAGATTAAGTATTTAAGTAAAACATTTGCTCAAAGGTATCTAGAAGAGAGTAGCTTTACTGTGACTCCAGCCAAGAATTTAAAGGAAAACTAATTCTCATAATAAAGACATTATTCCGGTTTGAAGACAGGGATCCTTAAGAGTCTAATGAACACAGCCTATGGCTCATTTATGGGATTTAGTAACAGGCAAAACCAGGAAAGTGGGAACATAGGTAGGTAGGCATTTCCCCAAGAACGGAGCACGTAAACAGCTCACCGGGAACTTTCTAGTGTCATTGTGCAGGGCAATGGACGCTCAGACAATGAGATTCCATTTCTACCACCCCACATAAGCAAGCATTTCAACGATTTCAACAGCCAAAAAGTAGCAAGTGTTGGTGAGAAACTCCCATGCAATATAAGCAGGACTTCAGCTTGGTTCAGCCATGTTGACAGTAGCCTAAAGTGGGTGCCGGAGAGGTGGCCCAGTGGTTAGGAGCACAGACTGCTCTTTCAGAGGGCTTGGGTTCAAGTCCCGGCACCCACATGATGGCTCACAGTCGTCAGCAACTGCAGTGTCAGAGATTCTGGCCTAGTATTCTAAATATGTGTGCCAGAGAACTTCCTTGCTTTTAATTTTTTAAATTAATCACTACTGAGTGTGTCGAAGAGGGAGGAAGTACAGGTGGCAAGTTCTCTCCTTCCGTTTCCGTGTGGGTTCTGGGAAGTGAACTCAGGTTGCCGGGTTCGAGAGATAAGCTTCACTTACCACCAGACAGCATCTCTCAACAGAAATTGTACTAAGAAGGTTATAGTTGCTGCATTATTCAAAGTAGCAATAAATCTATAACCATTACACGTGTGCATCAGCAACTACAGAACAGGAAAATGATAGTTCACTAGACGACAACAGGAAGTTAATGCACCCCAGCCATACCCAGTGGGGAAGCACGGCAAAAACGTCACATTGAACAGGAAGGAAGACAGCACCACGGAATACATCTTCCTGGTTTATTGATACAGTTTTTACAGTCCAAGAGTGAAGCTAAGATTTTTTTTTTTTTTATGGCAAGTATTGGGGAACATTTCTTCACATCGAGCGAGGGTGTGTCTCTGTATTTTCAAGTGCTGGCAGGATTTTGGTATTGTCATTTCTTTGTCCCATCACCAGCGTTTCCATTTTGTAACTATTCGTCCTTCCTCACCTGCATAAAAGCAATCTAGAAATGTATGCGGGAGGTGGGGGGGGGTTACCTTCTACTGATTGACTGTGATAAAGACCTGACCGCCAATAGCTGGAGCAGGAAGTAATAGGGCGGAACTTCCTGACAAAGAAGCGAATCGGGGAGAAGAAGGCAGAAGTTGCAGAATTGAGAGCAGACACAGAGGGGAACAGACATGGGCCAAAGCCGAGTAGAGAGGTATATAACTAGCCACGTGGTGGGACATAGCCTAGATAGTTGGGCTAAGTTTAAATGGTAGCTGGGAGACTGACAGCAAAAGGTCCCAGCTTCAGACTTTATTAGCAGCCTCCATGTCTTAAACTGCTGGCGGGTCCACAAAAGTCCCGCTCTAGGCAAGGTGGGTCCTGAACTCAGGGCGCTGCCCCTAAAGGAGAGAAGAGTGATCCGAGGTGGGGCTTAGCCTCGCTTCCCATAGGAGAGGAGATTTGTGTTGGGGACTTCTGTAGTGAGAATTTAACTCCACCGCACTAACAAGAAGACGTGGGCAACATGCAAAGACTCGCCATGGCTGTGTACAAATCATGTTATCTTACAAAAAAACCAAGCAGGAGGCTGGAACTGGCCTTTGACCTGTGAATCTCCTGACACTAAATACAGCATATTAATCATGTATTTATGAGAGTTCAATAACTAATCACTTAAAGAGTATGCATATATCTATATGCGCACACACCCATAGATATTACTGTACATGCCCTATTTCAAAGCAAAACCCCTATCGAGTATCTAAGATAAGCCAATACTTAGTGTATATATTAAATCCCCCGAGAGTACCTAGTTGGAGCCACTATCGTAAAGCGGAGAAGATGGGAATCAAATTCGTCACTATCCAGCCTTGGGATCCAACAGCATCCAGAGCTGGTAAGGCTCTTAGGTTCTTGCTTCTCGGTGACCCTAGGGTCCACAGGCACTCCCCCAGAGATTCTATGGGCCCCAACACTCTGCTTGGATATCCCTGCCGTCCCTCTGTGCGGGGATGGTCACCCGATCACTACCTGGTGCTCTGAGATCCCTCTCTGTGGCATCTGAAGTTGGACTTCGTCAGGTCAGTCTGAGACTCTACTGTACTGTGGTGTCCCCTTGTACAAACTGCTCACTCCCTTGGTCTGTCTCCTCATCCGATAGTAGGCATAGGATACGGCTATAGAGTTTATCTCGGGCTCCTAGCCAGGTAATTAATTTAGCACATGCAGTGCTTAGGAAAACGTTGCGTGTTGGTTTTAGCTATTGCTTTTATCGATGGATTCAGTTGATTGCATTACTCTCAAATGTTTAGTGTTGTTGCTTTCCCTCCAGAGGCACCCCCTCGTAGGAACGGTGACCCCTGTCGAAAATCTAAGATGGATCCTAGAATAATTTGAGCTTTATTTCCACGAACATTGCTCTGCTCCCTGCCCTCTTCGTCTCTTATTTTTCTATTATTGCTCAGCACAAGCATGATAAAAAAATCACCCACATCTGTTATTTATCTTTCTGCCCGGGGCAAGGCAAATGTGTATAGTTCCCCTCGAGATAACAGGAACCATATGGAGCCAAAGGAACGATATGTATTATCGGTTTACAAATTTGAATTTTTCTAAAGATTGTCCACAGGCTGCCCTGGGGTCTTGGGTGTGAGAGTTTGCTCTGGCGTGTTTATGCTCAGCAGAGCATTGGTGTGAACACACTTGCAGCCGGCGCCTCCCCCAAGGAAGGGGCTTCACTGTGGCTTACAGCGGGGGTTTTCAGACTTAGGCTTTAGAAAGCTCAGGTGCCCAGGCCCTGCCCCACCCAACTTAAGTTAAGACCTGCTGAGCAGAACCAGAGGCATCAGGTTTTGTTTTTTAGTTTGTTTCTTTTAGTTGTCACCCCTTCCAGATGATACTATCATTCAGTCAAGCTCCCCAAGGGTTTTGGAGAAAAAAAAAACAAAACTCAATTGCTGGATTACTCATAGGAAATGTAGTGATTGTGTGTGTGTGTGTGTGTGTGTGTGTGTGTGTGTGTGTGTGTGTGTATTCCAGTTCCACCATGTATACATATATGTCTGATAAAAATTTTATCTTACTCAAATCTCAATCAACCCTAAAATGATGTCCTTCAAGAATATACTTAGACACATAAGTATTGATTTGACCAGACCCAGAGAGTTCGGTCTGGCCAGAGAGAGAGAGAGAGAGAGAGAGAGAGAGAGAGAGAGAGAGAGAGAGAGAGAGAGAGAAGAAACTCAATCCATTCATCCAATTTTCAACTCAATTGCTATTCATTCAACAAGTTCCGTCCTGGACTTAACACAAGCTTTGTGTCTGTCACCCTTAATCACAAGCAGTTGGCCTTCAAACGGAGACCAGAAAGTGACCCAGGAGTTACGTCCCAGACACCAGCTGGCTCCAATTCAGCATCCTAAAGGGAGCTCAGCCCAACAGCGGGTCACTTTTCAGAGGATGGTCCTGTGGACGCCGCTCCGAGGACAGTCTGCTTTGATCTCCAGTGGGCACTTTTACCCCGTGGAAACCTCTGGGGCCATAGTTCCTGACAATGGTCTCAGTGTCTACGGAACGTTTTCCCAAGCTGTCTCTCATGGCGGAGGAACAATGAAGTATTTGAAATCTGACCCAAGTCAGATTCCCAAGTCAGGTTCCTCATCTTGCGTTTCTGAAAAGTTATTCTTAAAGTTTCCATACAAGTATATATTGAGCACATCTCCCCACAGCCCTGACCCTTCCTTTTCTCGCCTCTGCCCCCTTTCATCAACCCCCTTCATCTCACTCACTTCTAGACAGTTGTTCTTCAATTAATATCCTTTTTAAAATTCATTTTTCTCAATCTCTGAGAATTTCATGTGTATATACAATGAGACGTGATTATATCTAGACTCCACTTACCCTCCCTTCCCTCTATATCTTCGCAACTCCTCCAACTCCTAAGTCTACATCTTAGTTTATATCTTGATAGCCCACTAGGTTTAGCGTTGTTCACGATATGCACGGGTGTAGGACGGGAAACCCACCAGTGGTCACATCCTTAAAGAATGACTCTCAGGGCCTCTGCGGCTGGCCAGTAGCTCCTCGGTGTGGAATGGGCCTGGCAATCATCTAACTATCCATGCCACGGTTTCAACGGGCTTGACCTTGTGCAAGTTGTGTCAAGACAACAGCTGCTATGAGTTCTAGAGAGCCACAGCCGTGTCCTATCCAGAAGGCAGCATTCCATGCCCTCTTCCCTTCCTCTGGCTGTTCTCCTCATTATGCTTCCTCTCCCATGATGCTCCAGTAGCTTCGGGGCAGGGAAGGGAACATAAATGTCCCCTTTAGTGTTGGTCACACACCACAGTCACTCATCCTCAGCCCAGGGCCAGTGTCTGCAACTTCTCTGCGCACTGAGTTCTCCAGCCAAGGTCTTTTAACCCAGTCAGTGGCAAATCTTGGTTGTCAGCCTGACACACCTGGGATGGCCACCCACTTTCCTGTGCTCTCTGAACGTCATGTCCCCTGGTCTGATGTACACAACCGTAGTGCTTTGCTCTCACAGACAACCTTTCATTTAGGACTGTCGAGCACTTCATCAGATGACGAGTTCGAATGAGTTCCCCAGGTCTGCCAAGTCTCATTATCACGAGGACCTGGGGCTTTTCTGGCGCACCGGGAAAGTTCAGGCTGCCTCTGCTCTGTCCCCTTCCCTTTCCATGTCAGATGACAAGCTGAGAGACGAGTGTCTCTGATACGCTTCTGGGAAGCACTTCTCTATGAAGCTGGGCTTCCAGTGATGATTACCTCCTGTCAGAAGGCTTCTTCCTCTTCTTTGTCTCTATCTCCTTTCTTTTCTGTCTTTTGGTTGGGGGGGAGGTACACTACTTCTTCTTTTCAAGCTCTCAATCTCTTTAGCCATTTAGTTACAATGATGTTGATACTGTTGATACTGATGGTGATGACCATGTGGTGACAATGACAATGATGATGATGACAATGGTGATGAGCTTCGAAAGTACTAGCATTCAGGTGTGACCTCCAGCTGCTCCACCAGCAAATGGTGCATATTTGGGTGTCAGTGGGTTTATCTCCAAAGCAGCTGTAACAATAAGACAAGCATGGGTGGGTGTGTGTGTGTGTGTGTGTGTGCGCGCGCGCGCGCGCGCGCGCACACACACACACACACACACACACACACACACACACACACACACACACCACCATCATGTGTATCTGAAGGCACAGCTCTGGGGAGGAGGAGTAAGAAAGAGCCCTTGAAGCTAAGAAGTTTAGACTAGCTTGGGTGATATTCCAAGACCTCAGATACAAAAGGTAGATAAGTAAGTAAGTAAATATATAAAGAGTATAGGAGATACCTAAACTACTTACCTAAACTACTTAGGACAGAGCCTGGAGCATGGAATGTAGTCGGCAGAAGTCATTGTGAATAATCCCTGCGTTGCTTGAGCTCGGTCATTCCCCAGATCACACTGCTGGGAGACAGACAGCAGGAACATTTTTTTTTTTTGCAAACTTGTTCACGCTGCTTTTCGCACATGCATGTTCACACGCCATCTCTGCCGGCTGCTCTGAGCCCCGTGCTTTCGGCATGCAGCATATGGCCTTACGTGTTCACTGCATCTGGAGGACCCAACTGCCTCACAGCTAAGTTTTCAGCCTTTCATCCTCTGGACAACTCTTCCACAGATGTGACTGAGTAAAGGACCGACTCTTATCTCAATGTCCTTTTCCACGGACAGATCTAAAATCCAGCAAATTTAGTCACAAGAAAAGAAAGTTGGTGAGCTCAGCCAGAGAAGGAGCCAGTGAGAAGATCCAACTGTGTCCATGGTGTGGTCTGTTTGTGCTGTTGCTGTTTTGCATTGCAACAATTTTAAGATGGTGCAGCGAGGAGACGCTTAAAACCTCTGTGTGGCACGTAAGGCCCTTGTGACAGCCTTTCTTTTCTTCCCTGCCATGAACAAGTGAGGCTCCTGATGCTTCCTGGGTGCCAAATGCTGGCTGGGTCCCATGCACGTCATCTAGCAGTGATGCCTTCCATCACAGCTATTTAAATTAATTAGTAGCTTGAACATTAGTCGTTCCATAGAGAAGAAAATGGAAAGCAACAGTTGTGGTGTCACTCGGCAATTCTGCAATGTCACCCAAGACCCGGGCCCTTTCCCAGCATTCCTCCCACCACCCTTAGCACAGTGGCTCCCATTCTGCGCTCATCACCTCATAGATTGAAAATGGCTGCAAACGCCCCAGGTGCCACAAGCAAGGAATCAGATGGCTGCAGAACAAGGGCGCCGAGTGGCTAAATATGAGTGGATCACAAGTGTTTTCACTAACTTACAGATCAGAGAAGTTAAACAGTATCCTTGGTGTGCGGCATGTGGTTTTTAGGAGCAGGAAATAGATGTCATACTCAATACTACCTCCAAAACCTAAGGAAGAATAAAAGATTTAAGGATGAAAGGGAGAGGGGATTCTTTAAGACAGGAGACCAGGGCGTTCCAGGAGGAAGGAAGGAAGGAAGGAAGGAAGGAAGGAAGGAAGGAAGGAAGGGAGGGAGGGAGGGAGTGAGGGAGGGAGGGAGGGAGGGAGGAAGGAAAAAGGAAGAGGAAGGAAGAAATGAAGGAAGAAAAAAGGAAGGAAGAAAAGAGAGGGAGAAAGAGAGAAGGAAAGAGAGAAAAAGGTGAAGAGAAAAAAAGATAATTTTTCAAATCTTCGAGATAAGCCAGGGCAGTGTGTTATTCAGAGTGTGTAAGGTTTAGCACAGTTGACTGCAGAGCGGACACCAGACAGACTTTAGGTAAGACCTGAAGGTCACAGTGAGTCAGCACGGTCATTGCCTTGGCTTGTTAGCGCTCTCCATTTTACGTGTAAGTGCACACGATGAGGTATCGGAATCAGTACTTAACACGGTGAACTGCCAAGTCCGAACCCAAGTGAGGAGTTTCCAGGCAGAGGGAAGAAGGGGAGCCGTAGGGGCCCAAGGACTCTCCTCCGTTCATCTCCCTGAGTCAGTTTTCAGGCTGGAGCAACTCTCCTGCTACATTTTAACCTAGTTTCTCCTAGCCAAGTCTGATGCCTCCCCATAGACCCGCCACTGTCCATAGTCCCACTGAATCAGACATCTGAAGTCCCAGGAGCAGTGAGTGACATGTTCGAGTCCTGGTGAACAGGTCACCTAGACTGTATGAATACCTTCACCTTCCAACCTTCATGGTTGGCCAGAGAGGGGTGGTCTGGGGTGGAAATTGAGTTGAGGCACATTGCTCACTACATCTGCAAATTTCTCCTGCAGGTGTTTGCTTGGACATTCTCTACGACAAGGAGTGACCGGAGGAATACGTTTTTAAAAACAAACATCAACGTACCCTCTAAGCAAGTTTCTACTGGGACCAAGAATGAAGTTTTGTGAACTGCTAAAGCTTCGGCGGGAGGAAGCTTGGGTTCAGCATTCAGCTCTAGACTGCCTGTCAGCTGTTGAGGGATGACCCTGCTCTGCACTCCTTATTTGTTCAAAACATGTAGCCAACTTGGCCTGCCGAGGGTTTGGTGGGAAAGGAAAGTTAGGGCACTGGCAGTGTGTGGTGGGCACAGGCGGCCATCTTGACTTCCCCTAAGTTCTTGTCTGGGCCAGTACATCTTGGCCTATCAGATGGAAACCCAGGAGCAGATTGCTCCAGGCCTCTGTGGTTCAGCCTGTGAGAGGAGACGAGCGGAGAAATCAAAGATGACCCTAAACAGCAGGCAACACCACACACATCCCCGGATGTTGCGGGTCAGACTTCTGCACCGTGGCTGAGAACATGGCCACGGTGTTTGGAGAGTAAGCAAACACAGACACTCCTCAAATTTCTTGTGACTGGTGTGGGAGTGGGGGCTGGAAGGCAGGATGGTGTTATATATTTTATCAAAGGCTCAAATTAATTCAGATCCAATTAGAGCCACTTCCCAAGGATGTCAAAGGGCACAGAAGCAGCAGAAAGATGTCCAGCAGCCAGCGAACTCACAGCATTCTTTTGTCCAACTCCCCCCTTGCTGCCTCTGCAGGTCGGCCTGGGAAGACCTTGGGGGATCACAGGGTAGGATAGCATCTCCCTCTGAAATCCAGAGAGCAGCTGGTTTTTTACTCAGCAGCAAACAGGAATGCCATTTACTTACTCCTTCCCGCATGCCTGCACCATAGAAATAGCTGGGTCTACCAAATGAGTATTTCTCTGCAAGGGTTTCCTTCTTCTTTCTTTTTCTTTTTTCTACAGACTTCTAACTTAATAAGGAACGGCTGGATACTGTAACTTTTTGGCAGAGAGAGAAAAAAAGAGAAAGGGGGGGGGGGAGAGACGGAGGGAAGGGGAAAGGGAGGGAGGGAGGGAGGGAAGGGAAGGGGGTTCTTTTGCAAGACAGAATTGTTTGCACTCTTTGTCTGGCTGGTGCCACCTGACCCCCTGGGAAGGGTAGGGTTTCTCCACATCCATCACGCCTACAGAGGGCTGTGTCAGGAGCCTGGAGGCCCTCCCCCTGCCCATCTATGACTGATGAATCACTGCAGTGCTGAGACACCCAGGCTGGGCTGGAGAAGGTGCACTCCCGCCTGGCTCGCTGCTCAGGACACTGTTGCTTTTGTGAGCACACTCCTCTGTGTCTCTGTGTCTCGCCTCATCTCTGCGGAGACCTCCTAGTCCCTTTTACATATATATACAAGGGGTTGCTTTTCCAAAAAATGTTGCTGGAAGCCATCGGGGTTCAGAGGGGAGTAAAAGGTCCGGGCCTGTGATAAACTCAAGCATAGCCATTAACGTGTCGAGATTCCCAAAGAACGTTTTGCAGCACGGGGATTTGGGGAGGCTGATGTCAGGCCTGACATGATATTAATCTGGTAAGAGCACAGACATTTCTCCAATCTAGCTCTCTATGTAGGAAAACACTGTGAATGGCTAGGCTTTGGGACTTTTGGGGGGGGGGGTAGAGCTCAGTGTCTAGTGTGTTGGCTGAGTTCCAGTCTGATTTATAAACCTTCCTGCTTATCTGTCAAAGTGAAATTTAGATAAGTTCCTCTGCAAGTAGAGATCTGGCTGAGCTGAATTGCAGCCATTAAATAGGCCTGGGAACTCCATGCCAGGCACCAAAGCCAGCTCGTCTTAGTACTGAATGGAAGAATCTTGAAGGACTGTGGGACCTGGCCACTCTATTTCATTGCTAAGAATCCCAACCTTAGAATTAGTAAAGGCATTCTTTACTATCACTTCTGATAAAACGTTGAAGATTGCTGAATGGCCTTTGGTCCTTCTCCCCTAATTCCAACAGTTCTGCAAAGTCCTTTACATACACAGCATGTACCAGAAACCACAAAGTAGACTTGGGCCCAAAACTAGAGTATGCAAAGATGTCATGAGACAGTGACAGCTAGAGCAAACTTGTCCTGTCTAAAGGACACTTGCTATTCCATACCCCAAGGAACAGAAGCCTGACAATTATTTTTTCCAAGAAACATCATCGATTCTGATACTTGGGTGAAAGCTTTGAATGGTAGCCTCTGATTCAGCTTCACCCCCCACAACATGTATGCAGAAGGGTCTGTCTGTCTGCTGCATAGCATAGAGGTATGACCCTTAGCAATTTGTAGTGTTTCTAAATGATTACAGAAGTGTGAACACTTCTGTACACACTTGGAGAAATGATGTGCACGAGATGGTAGCACTAATTACCTTTTGATCATTAAACATTTTGTGTGTATGTCAAGTGATCAAATCTCACACAAAATATGCACAAAAAGGTACAGTTGGCCATGCAGCTTTAGGCTTGCGGATCTCAGCACTTGGGAGACAGAGGTGGGAGAATTACTGAGTCCAAGGCTAAATAGAAGGTTCCAGGCCAGCCTGGTCTATAACATGAGCTTCTGCCTCAAATATCAGTCAGTCAATTAAGCTGTCCATCCACGAACAAAGGTATCTGACTTCTAGGTTTAGAGTCGTGTGACACTGGCTTCAAATATCTACTACAGACTCTAGGACTTCAGAATATGTCTCTGTCCTCACAATCTGGGGGTTTGTGAGTCAAGAGATGGCTCGGTATTTGCATGGAGAATGGCTGAAGCAGGTACTCCTCGAATAGGCACCCCATGTCCCTTTACCAGTCGAGAAGGTCGAGAAGAATGCACTCTGCGTGTGCCTTGAGCAGACAAGGAGAAACCATGGCTACTCCCATCTGAGTAAGAGACTCTGGTGTGATTTGTTGTGGGAGACATGGGGAGGAATGAACGGCAGCGGGGACCTGTTCCAGTGAGCTATGGCTGATAAGACATTGGGGGTACCAAGTGTGTAGAAAGTGTTTAATGACACTGTGCTTTGCAAGGTCCACCACCCCCCATCTCTGGGCATCATAAGGACACAGGCCAGGTGGGCTTTGTTCCAGAGTGCCTCACCTGTGTGGGTTAAGCACATGTTTGTATTATATGACAAAAGTTGGTAAGTGTGTGATCTTGAAATAAAAAGGCTCCCCCCTGGAGTAGGAGGTTAAATTCACTGTAATCACAGGGTCCTAAAGAGCAGAGAAGGATGGCAGGTTTTACTAGTAGAATTATCACCCTACCCCTATTTCTGAGCTGTAGGGACCATGGTGGATGCTTTGAAGGTTAAGGGTAGGTAGCTCTAGAAATTTATCAAGACGGGACCCCATAGCCACACAAACATGAACATGGGAAGTTGAACTTGGCCAGTGTCTTTGTTATTTTTCTACTGCTGTCATAAAATACCATGACCAAAGCAACCAATAAAGGAAATGGTTTAATTGGATTTAATAGTTCCAGAGGGTAAGAGTTCACTGGTGGTGGTGGATTAAATGCATGGCAGCAGGTGGCTGCAGACACAGCTGAGATCTCATGTCTCCACCCACCAGAAGGCGGAGCTAACTCAAAGAGCAAAGAGGGTGAAGCCTCTCAAAGCCTACACACTCCCGGTGACACCCCTCCACACTTCTAATCCTTCCCAAACAGTTCCACCCAACTAGGGACCAAGTCTTTAAACATATGAGCCTAAGGAGGCCGTTCTCACTGAAACCACCACGGCCAACAATGCAAATACGGGCTCCTGATTCTAGAGAGATGATAGGACACCATGTTGGGAACTAACGCACTCGCGTCTTGTTTCTGCTAAGCTGATGGTAATTTGTTGTTGCAGTCATCAATTGTGAATAAGAACATCACTTATGGGGCCCTGAAGACCCTTAGAGTCATTGTGTATTCCCGGTCCATGCACAGAGGTGCAGCTGCTCCCCACTCCCAACGCAGAGCACCTGTGACCTCCCCACTGCATAAGGCTCCAGTACTCTGACACGGTCGGCTGAAGTTTCTGATAGTAGGGGTCACGTGGTCTTCATTTCATCTCTTTCTGCACATCTTAGTAGAGGTCCCCCCATTTCTTCTGTTAAGGAGGTGTCTGTGACTCCATTTCAGAAGGATTTGGCAGTAAACTTGACTAGGGAAGTTGTCTTCCGAGATCGACTGTGAGAAATCTGTTAATTGTGGTAATGTTTGTCTACAATTCACTTGGGATAGGGCATTCCTAACTTAAAGGTAAACTAGTCCACTAGAGAAACTAGCATGCAGACCTGGACATCTTGACCAGGAAACTCAGGCAGGCATAAGTGGATTGGGAGCAGCTAGAAAGGACTTGAAATTTGTGAGCTATGGCTGGCTCCCAGATTTGCAAGCCCCCAAATGATGTGGTGGTTCTGACTCAAAGATTGAGGGATCATGGTCTCCCTCTCCCTACCACAGGACCACCATTCAGGCAAAAATTCCAACTTACACATTGTTGCTAGCATTCCTGAAATTAAGTCTCTCCTTCCAAAGTGTTCTGGAGTCCGAAAGGACAGCTCACTAAGCCTCAGTGCGTCTAGTGATACAGTTCCTGGATTCCAGAATCCAGGTCCAAAGCTTCAAAAGCAAGAGCCCCCAACCCACCCATACACAGTTTGTCTCAACTAGAGAATCTGCTCTCGGATCTGGCCCTCCCTTGGGATCTCAGCCGGTCCTAGCAGCCCCTCATGGTTGTCCCTCAGAAACACAAATCATCCCCAAATCAAACTTCTTAGCTCGCCAATCCCCAGCGGTGGCTTCTCCAGCCAAGGCAACCCCTGTAAACCTATTTTAAACTCTTTTAGCAGAGAAAAAAAAAAATTTGGACCTCTGCCTATTTGTGAAGGCTTAGCGTCGCATTACATGGTTGGAGCTTCTGTTTTTTTAATATTATGTGTCTGTTCTATTTAAACACACATTGAAAGTAGGACTTCTTCTCTAACAAAGTGAAGCCGGCTGGCGCCAGCCCTGCGATGGGAACTGTGACCGTCGTATGAGCTGCTGTCCCCACAAACCATGGGACACAGTCATCTGGATGTGCACAGTGGAGCCAGGATGAAGCTCGAAATGTGTGCCTTCCCTTGGCCTTTCTGAAAAGCTCAGTCATCATCATGCTCACAAGAAGTTTCCACTAATTACTCCGGTGTCACAGCCTGCGTCTTACAGTGGAGCACTGAGCTAGCCTTTGGACTGAAATGTTATTCTTCGTAGGTCTGTGGGGGCTTTCTTGTTGTAATTAGACGATTTTTCCTTTCTGTAATCTTTTGCTATGAAGAGACAGCATGGCCAAGGCAACCCATAGACAAAAAAAAAAAATTAATTTGGGGGTTTCCTTGCTGCTTCAGAAAATTAGTGCGTTATCATCCTGATGGGGAACATGGCAGCACTCATGGCACTGGGGCAAAACGGACCTACATCCCGATCATCAGGCCAAGAGACAGGTACTGGGCCAGGCATGAGCATCTGAGACCTCAAAGCCCAGCCCCAGTGATACACTTCCTTCATCAAGGCCACGCCTCCTAATTCTTCTAATCCTTCTCACATGGTTTCACTCCTTGATGACTAGGCACTCAAATATATGCACATGCAGGGGTCCCTCTTATTCAAACCACCACAAGTTTAAGCAGCATTCTTAAGCCACGTATCCAGGCTGTCCAAACACATGTGCTCTGTAACAGTCCATATTTCAAGAGGAAATGGAAAGAAAGAGCTGCTCAGAACAGTTTCAGCAAATCTTAATTGATTAAGAGCCTGTTTTATAGGGACTGGCGAGATGTCTCAGCAGTTAAGAGCAGTGGCTGCTCTCCCACAAGACCCTGATTCAATTCCTAGCACCTGTATGGTGGCTCACAACCACCTGTAGCTCTAGTCCCACGGGATCTGACATCCACCTCTGGCCTCCACAGGCACTAGGCATGAAAATGGTTCACAGATGTAAATGTAGGCAAAAGTCTCGTATGCATAAGATAGATACAATATTTTATAGGAATCTTTTTTATCTCCTATGCATATGAATAATTTCCCAATGATATGGTCATGGTCTTTCACTCCTAGGATGTACAAGATGTCGTCCACGCAGACTCCATAGGGAGATGAGATAATGGCCTGAAGGACCCAGAGTCAGTCCAGGCAAGATAAGCCACATAATGCAATGATGTGAATTACATTATGTGTGTGTGCGTGCGTGCGTGCATGCAAGGTCAACATCAGGCATCTCTTTTGATCTCTCTCCATATGATTCTTTTGAGACATGGTGTTTCCATGGTCAGTCTGGAGCTTGCTGTCTGGGCTAGCCTGGCTGGTTTCACCTCCTCTGTACTCTGAAGCACCTTTGAACTGTTTATAACACCTAATATAATGCAAACATTGTTCAAATCACCATAAATTGTGGTAAGGTATGGTGACAGGAAGTGTTCTGACTATGCCTAGTACAAACATGCTCTGTGTTTGCTGTGTATGTGTGTGCCCGTGTGTGCACATGTGTCCGTGTATGTGTGCGTGTGCATGCATGTGCACATGTGTGTGTATACTAGTGTGCATGCATCTAAGCCTCTGCATGTATTTTGAGACTTGGTTGTTCCACTGCATATATCAGACTAATTGTCCCACGGCGTCTGGGACCATTTCAGACTCAGTCTCATCTTCCCATAAAGACCATTGGGTTACAGATGCTGCCATCACCTGTGCAGCTTTTATGTGGTTTGTGGGGATTCAAACTCATGACTTCGGGCATGGAGAGCAAGTTAGTTTACTCTCTGAACCATCTCCCAACCAATCATTATTTTCAAAAATATTTTATCCCACCTGTGTGCGTGTGTGCATCACTATATGACGGTGCACTAGTATCCAGGAGCATAGGAGTCAGAAGAGGGCATTGGATCTCCTGGAACTGGAGTTACAGACAGGCGTGAGCTGCCTTGTGGGTGCTGGGATCTGACCCAGGTTCTTTGCCAGAGCAGCAAGTGTACCTAGCTACTGTGTAGTCTTTTCAGCCTATTCCATGGTATTGATTTTTTTTTTTGAACTATTTTCAATCCACAGTTTGTTGGATCTGAACCTGCAGATGTGGAGAGCTAGCAATTTACCTAAAGTAACCGATCCTGTTAATACAGCAAAAGATCTGACCAGTTGCAACATGTTTACAAGACGAGAGGATTTGGCCACCGCTGGACAGGCTGTGTCTATTGTGGAAAGAACTGTTACATGTAGTGCTAGAAATTGTTACAGGATGGCGGTGAGGTAGGAGCCAGGTATTCTGAACCTGCAGGATGTGGCTCCAAGGGGGCCTAGGGCTTAGCTTTAAAGAGTGGTTTTCTGATTAGTTCCTGAGAAAGATAGTCTTGCCCTTTGGATAAGACACCTAAACCTGGGGTAGCTGTTGAAGAAAGACCATGTTGCCAGGACATCAAGGGCACACACAGGCCAGTCCTGTCCCCTGTTCCAAACACCCTGGGAATCACTGACTCCTGTAGAAAATTAACCTCAGCTACTTGATAGAGCAGACAAGGGCTCCCCGCTCCCATCCTGCCTCGCTATACGCCTCTTCCCAGCACCCACCATTCTTCCCTGAGTTACAGAGAGGCGGCCCAGCCCCCTACCCTACCTTCTCTGTGCAAAAGAGGCAACTCTGCTACTACCCCAAGCACTATCTAACTCTACCCTCAGTAGGGCCCCCTCCACCCTCACCCCCACCCTGCCTGGGGCTCTGCACCATCTCGGGGCACTGCCTCAGGACATCAAACTCCCTGATCTGCCTGTTGACTTTTATCCAGATGGTAATCTTTCCAAAGTGGGTGGAAGTGTTTCAGTTTATTATTCCTACAGCTTTATTAATTAATATTATGGGGTGGGGGCTGGGAAATGACTGCCATTTGAGGCCATTCTGAAGTCATAAAGCCAGTTTTAAACAGCAGAAGTATGGGGGCAAATGTCAGAGTGAGGAAACATTCTTCCTTTGACTTTTGAAGACATGGTTTCATGTATCCCAGGCTGGCCTCAAACTTACTAAGAAGTCCTGGCAACCTTGAATTTTCCTCATCTTCCTGCCTCTGCCTCTATAGTGCTGGGATGAGAGGCTCACACCACTCTGCCCCATTTACATAGTGCTGGGCATCCCAGCCAGAGCTTCCACCATGCTGGGCAAGTGCTCCGTCACATCATAATCATCTTTAATTTGATGAAGGAATTCTCAGCACCAATGTTGTTTTGGATATTCAGGCCCTAGTGACCTCAACTAGGAAGATTTAAGACCTGGCTGACTTCAGATGATGTCACCAACATTTTGAAATGGTTTTTCCCCTGCTGCAGGTCAGTTTTCATTTTCTGCCATTGAGGTCATTCTCGCCTTTGCTTTCCAGTCAAGATCTTTTCCACGTGAACTATGAGAAAACATGAGCACCCTAAACCTTCGTTTCCAACATTTTCTTATATTGATTTTGTCGGAAGGATTGGTCCCAGGAAATGATGTGATTCTACCTCACAGTGACGAAGGGTGATTATGACAGGTACTTGATAAAGACAAGTCCGTAGAAAGTAAAAGGTGGTTTAGTCTCAAGGTATTGTAGGGGGTCTCAGTCTGTGGTCTGCGGTCACCTGCGGAGAGACAGCAGATGGTAAAACCACTTACCACAGGGAAGGCATGGGAAAGAAGAGGGTAGGGACTGGGCCTCAACATCCCCTCCAAGGTACCCTCAAAGGACCAGAAGATGTCTCACACGACCCATCTCTGCAAGCTTCCCCCCACCTTCTAAAAGTATCACCAGTTATGGGCCAGTCCTTCAGCACAGGGACCTCAGTGGGTATTTAACCACATAAAACACAAGGAAAATCTTTTTCTTTACTTTCAGAATTTATAAGTCATGATTGTCTTGTCAAAATTGTGCCTGGGTATGAGATTGTAGTGAACAGATATCCTGAAGTACATGACTTTTTAAAGTGGGGAAGTGTTTAAGAGAAGAATGAGATCTAAGACAGAAGGTTGTTATTCTGTTTGTTACTTTGTTATTAGTTTGAACAAGAGAAGAATGAGTTCTAAGACAAGAAGGTTGTTATCCTGTTTGTTACTTTGTTTTTAGTTTGAACAAGAGAAGAATGAGATCTAAGACAAGAAGGTTGTTATTCTGTTTGTTACTTTGTTATTAGTTCGAACAGTTTACTGCCTGTGCCTGTAGGCTCCACACCTGTGGATTCAACCATTGCTATTTGGAAAATATTTAAGGAATAAAATTGCATCTGGACTGAAAAGTAGAGACAAGCTTTGTGATTGTTTCCTGAGTGGTTCATTACACAATCACTTATATGATTAGGGGATAGAAACAGTCCGGAACTTACTCTAAGTCTTCAGGGGATGTGTGCCAGGGATGTAAATTCTCCACTTTATTATCTATAAATTGTAGCATCTTTACATTCTGTCACCCTAGAGGGTTCCTGGCACTAAACCCTGGCTACAATATGGCTGCCTTCAACGTGATGTTGACCACACAATGTGAATTCATCTCATAAATTAAACAAATAAAGTGTGTGGAAAATGTGGTGACTGGGGAGTTTCTTTCAATCCAATTTTACACTGCAGCGATCAGGAATGAAAAAGTAACTTCAGAGCACGCCATAGCCAGCCCAGAGAGAATCTGTTTTCCTGGGGAAACCAAACCAAAGCATTGGATAAATCTCAAGACACCTGAAGTATCTGGATTCAGGATCATGGTAAGAATATGGGCTGTTTCAGAGATGGCTGCTATGAATATGCTCTCTTTCTGTTCAAACGAGGTGCATGTTCATGATTTCCCATGAAACAGCCATGCCAACACCCGCAGCCAGGCATCTGGGTTTCTTAAAGCTGATTTGAGGGTTTGTGGCTAGTGAAACAGTGAAATACATCCACTATGTTGAGATATATATATATATATATATATATATATATATATATATATATATATATATATATATATATATATATCCTTAGCTATTCATTAGGATTTTAAAGACAGAGATGAAAGGTGCCCTCAGTGCATTAGTCCAGTCTGATTAGAAGAAAGTATTAAAGTAAAAAAAGAAACAGGGTGAGGGGTCAGAGCGCATTCTGATGTCATGACATAGTTGGGTCCATTAAAGGTTATAGGGAATCCATTGAGATGACTGGGAGCTTAAGTGGTTGATCAGTTAAGTGGCAAAACATCATTAACCATAACTTGTATGTTCTTTTAAAATGTGGCCTTTATATATTTAGACATCAACTACAGATCTAGAGACTGTGAGGGAAAGACAACTCCTAAAGATGTCTCTCGCAGAACAGGGCTGTGGAAATGAAGGCAGAAGTCATCACGTGAGAACGTGGGTCAAACAAACTGTGAGTCCCTTCACCTAAGCATGGAATACCTGGCTGATTTAAGAAGAGAAGAAACTTCATCATTCTTGAGCATCTAACAGAGAGAGCTTAACTTTAAAATCTGCATATCCTGCTGTGATTATTTGTATGTGTTCGGGTCAGGGAGTGGCACTATTAGAAGGTGTGGCCCTGTTGGAGTGGGTGTGGCCCTGTTGGAGTGGGTGTGGCCTTTTTGGAGTAGGTGTGACCCTGTTGGAGTAGGTGTGGCCTTGTTGGAGTAGGTGTGGCCCTGTTGGAGTAGGTGTGGCCTTGTTGGAGTAGGTGTGGCCCTGTTGGAGTAGGTGTGGCCTTGTTGGAGTAGGTATGTCACTGTAGGTGTGGGCTTTAAGACCCTCATCCTGTAAGTCAGTCTTCCACTAGCAGCCTTCAGATAGATGTAGAACTCTCAGCTCCTCCTGCACCATGCCTGCCTGGATGCTGCCATGCTCTGGCCTTGATGATAATGAACTGAACCTCTGAACCCATAAACCAGCCCAAATTAAATCTTGTCCTTATAAGAGTTGCCTTGGTCATGGTGTCTGTTCATAGCAGTAAAACCCTAACAAGACCCCTGCTGAGCTTAGACATAGGGTGGGAAAAAAACTACCGAGTTATTTTTGGCTCATGAAAGTCAATCTGGAGGTAGCATAGTGACCATTGACAAGAGAAGACATCATTTATCCTCCTGGTGAGTCTTTATTTTTTTTATGAGTGGTCAATATGGATTGTCCGGTGGGAAAGACATTTGGATAACTGCCAATTCAGAGCCTAAAGGACAATCTGGGTATCACCAGAACTTGTGAGACTCCACGGAAAATTTTATTTTCTCAGCCAAAGGACAGAGGTGAAACTTTGAAAACACACATTTAAGTGGAAGAGAGTTTGTAGCTTGCAGATGGACAGGATGCAAGAACAGCTGTCCATCTCTCTGAGCCTCATCTTCAGTTCTTTCTTTGTGTGGCTCCCTCTTCATTGGAGTATAGATGGATGCTGGAGTGGCTATTCCTGGTAGTCAACTTGACTGTATCTGGAATGAACTATAATCCAGAATTGGAAGGCTCACCTTTGATCCTGATCTTCAGGCTGGGAGATACAAGTTTCTGACCTGGATCTTGGTATGGAGATCTTGAGGTAAAGTGTCTATGAATCCCAGGAGATTGAGGAAAGGAGATCTCTGAGTTCAAGGTCACCTGGGACAAACAAGTCCTAGCTCCAGGTGTGGTGGTACACACCTTTAATTTGGGACACACCTTCTGCTGGAGATTTACATGAGGACATTGGAAGAAGGAAGAGTTTATCTTTTTCACCTTCCTGCCTGCTTGCCTTGTGGGACTGAGCCTCTGCTAGGTTCTTGGACTTCATTCACAGATGCTGCTGATCATTGTTGGGGAGTTGTAGACTGTAAGTCATCAACCAATCCTCTTACTATATGGAGACTACCCATGAGTTCTGTGTCTCTGGAGAACCCTGACTAAGACAGATGCCTCCTGTATGTCCTGCCTCTGCTGCAATATTCCCCTGTTCCTCCTTCATTGGATGTGGACCTTGGCTCATGTTACTGATGCTTACTACCTGCTACAGTGTGCCTGGCTGGATGTACTGCTTTCTCTGCTGTCACCTTGGACCAGAAAAAAAATGGCGTAAGACATTGACTTGGGACCTGACCACACATCCTTGATAGAAGGATGGCCATATTTTTTTTTTCCGGAGCTGAGGACCGAACCCAGGGCCTTGCGCTTGCTAGGCAAGCACTCTACCACTGAGCTAAATCCCCAACCCCTGATGGCCATATTTCTTTAAGGTAAGAAGTACCTTTAAGGAAATCATATCTTTAAAAAATTATATTTATGTTCTAAATCCGTTAACCTTGACTCTCTAGCCGGCCCTCTCTCTACCACTCCTTGTTTCCATGGTGCACGGCTCAGTGACTCTCTCAGAAAACCCGACTTTCCCCTCAGGTTCATCTCAGTCTGCTCTTCTCTGTCCACCACTGTCTTCTCACATTTAAGAAGCTTTCTGTGTAAGAAGAAGAGAGCAGACACTGGCAGACTCACACATGCAGCCCCCTGTCCTCTACAATGAGCCACTGGCATGGACGAGCCACAGTCAGCCCTAACGTGCTTACTAACATGACTCAAGCATGACCCTGAAGTCTCATCTAAACCTACAGGGACAGGAATTGTTCCCTGTTTGACTGTTGTGTACAGAGGACCATCAGTGCCTTCCTTAATCTCTAACCTCTCTTGTCACCGTCATCTCCTGGGAACAATGGTGCGCCTTTGGTTAGAACATCATGAGTTACACAGATCTGTAACAGAGTCACTGAACTGTAGGCTTTGAGTTTTCAAAACACACTTTAATATGGGGTCTTAAATGCTTTACCCTCCCCCATCACCCATCACCTACCAGAGTTAGGAAAGGATACATTAATAGGGCAAAGGGAGATGTGGACCTGTTCAGAAAGAGCTCTTTGGGGCGATTCCAAGTGTCATTGTCAGGATATCAGCAGCTCAGTTCACATGAATCAGAAGTGGCAGCACGATCCAGAAGAAACCTCGAGGCTCTGCCAATCGGCCAGAGTCCACTGAAACGGCAAGAAGCCACCCGAATATCACAAGTTCTTTGATTCGTTTCTCTCTAAGGAGTCAGGAGAAGTGGTGCTCAGTGAAGAAGGCAAGTTGGACCAAAGCCACATCAGTGAAGACCAGCATCAACAAAGCCCAATGAAGACCAGCGAAGAGTGGCAAGGCAAACCAATGCCAGAGTCCATTGTTGTCTGTTGGGTTATACCCCTTTCAAACATCACATCTCCTCTCAAGCATCTGCTCCAACAAAACACCACATAGTCTTTTCCCCAAGAATCTTCAGGAAAACATCACATACCTGTTCTCAACAAAACCTCCACTCATGTGTCTGCTTCAGCAAAACATCCTCTCATAAGACAACTTCCAAGGAAGCATCCCATGACACAACCATGTCTCCAAAGAAACCAGAAGTTACCATTTTACTAACTAGTTCAAATTCACATCCAAGGGTCATCATAGGCTCAGGGGTAAGGAAGTCAGCTGACCACTGGGACTATTTTGTTGATAAAGAACCAACAACCATCAATCATGTACTCACATGTTAAGTGTGTAGTTGTATGCCAAGTGAAAAGTATTTTATAATTATTGATTTGGTGGTATATGTGTGCTGGGATGGATATATATATATATATATATATATATATATATATATATATATATATATATTCTACCATAAGTGGAAGAGGACACTGATGCTCTAGTCTGAACACCAAGCAAGGTTCTGAGAACCATCAGCAGAATTACCAGGACTTCTGCGAACTTCTGAGTTCCTGAGGAGTGAAGTGATCTTCAGAACAATCCGTGACTTGGGAAGGCACTGTCTTCAGTTCTGTGAGTCCTGTATTTTCTGGGGAGGTAAATGTTTGAGTGTGGAGGAGTGTGTGTGTGTGTGTGTGTGTGTGTGTGTGTGTGTGTGTGTGTGAGAGAGAGAGAGAGAGAGACAGAGACAGAGACAGAGACAGAGACAGACAGAGACAGACAGAGAGACAGACAGACAGACAACCTGGTATTTGAGAGGGGGGAGAGAGTGAGTCTGTTTAAGAGCATGTGTATTTAAGGCTTACACATATGCACTGTGTCAGAAACAATGGTTTTACTAAGAAGAACTCAATTACAAAGAACTATGGGTTGGAGGCCTTCTTTAATTGTGCTGTAAAACTTACCTAGAAGTAAAGACATTTAGATTTCATTCAAAAGCGGATATTAGCTTTAAAGCTCAAATTATTAATGGCTTAAATGTGAAATGTCTGAACGATTTTAACCCTTAAACTGCCCAGAAAACCTGAAAAGCAAACGTTTGTCTTTAGGGTAAGAACATCAATGCTTAGTTACTGTTTGAATTGTTTCTGGGAACCTGTGAGTAGTCCACAAACAGGTTAGGAACTTTTCTATTTTCTGAGGGGCAAAAAAACAAGCCTAACTTTTATTAACTTGCTTAATATGATGGAATCCAGGATGTACGAGTCACTGAGTCAGAAGCATTTTATGGAAGCCAGTCCAGTTAAAATGAGTGGCCTCTCCTCCAGATAGGACCTCGAATCCCTGGCTCTGACATATAAAATGGTTTGGGGGAGAAAAGTAGCTTTATACCTTCTCCAAATTTATCTTTACGGCATAAAAAAAAAGAGAGAGAGAAAGAGAACATGGGAAGAGTCGAAGTCAGAGAAAATGAGGAAATGGGCAGGATAAGCAAGTGTATCACATTGAACAAACCACCACAAACCAACACTTACAGCTTTCAGTTCCTAAGAGTGAGGGTGCCGAGCTGTTTGCAGAGTGGTGGTGACTAATTACTTCCTAATCTAAGATCAGAACTTCTTTAAAGAGCAGAGTCAGGGGCTAGAGACATGGACCATCAATTGGCTAATACACTAGCTGCTCTTCAAGCAGACCAGAGCTCAACATAAAGTAAGAATAAAAAAATTATTTAAGAGGTGAGTCAGGAGGGAGTGGAGAGAGGAGCCTTCTTGTACTTCTTGTAACTGTTTTAACCCCAGTCTCTTGCCTGTTTTGGGTGTTATGATGCTTCTGAGAAAAACCTGAAATATAATTCCCAAGCCAGCTGCTAAGACATCCAACTGTGTCCATTCTCTGAACAAATTAATGTAATAACCAAAGGGCCACTTTTTTTTTTGGTTCTTTTTTTTTTTTCCCCCGGAGCTGGGGACCGAACCCAGGGCCTTGCGCTTCCTAGGCAAGCGCTCTACCACTGAGCTAAATCCCCATTTCTCTGCCTGGTATTTCAAGAGAGCCAGCTGAAGCCAAGTAGCCTGTGATATTGGCTGGATTTCAAGAAGAGAGATAGAGGTAAAAATGGATGCTGCACTTAAATTTTAAAAATACCAATACATGCAAAGATTATAGGTAAATTAAGCTTGCCTATGGTCTAGAAGATCCTGCTGTCCCCCACTACTGGACTAATATGCAGAGAGAGAAGGACCTCTCTACTGGGGCAGTGGGAGAAGCAGGTGAAACAGGAAGTAAAAAGAAGCAGGAAATGTGGTAGAACAGGAAGTAAAGAAAGGAAGGAAGTGGGGAAGGACAGGAAGTAGGAAAAGCAGGAAGGAGGAAAGGCAGGAAGTAGGAAGTACAGGAAGTAGAAAGGCAGGAAGTAGGAAGTACAGGAAGTAGAAAGGCAGGAAGTATGGAGAAGCAGAAGGTGAGGAAAAGCAGGAGGTAGAGAAATCCGATGTATAGAGCAGGAAGCAGGTGAAACAGGAAGTAGAACGAAGCAGGAAATGTGGTAGAACAGGAAGTAAAGAAAGGAAGGAAGTGGGGAAGGACAGGAAGTAGGAAAAGCAGGAAGGAGGAAAGGCAGGAAGTAGGAAGTACAGGAAGTAGAAAGGCAGGAAGTAGGAAGTACAGGAAGTAGAAAGGCAGGAAGTATGGAGAAGCAGAAGGTGAGGAAAAGCAGGAGGTAGAAGAAATCCAGTGTATAGAGCAGGAAGCAGGTGAAACAGGAAGTAGAAAGAAGCAGGAAATGTGGTGGAGCAGGAAGTAAAGAAAGGCAGGAAGTGGAGAAATGTAGGAAATAGGAACAGCAGGAAGTAGGAAAGGCAGGAAGCATGAAGTAGCAGCATCTGAAATGGCCGTGGCCTTACCCACCAAACCCCAGACTCCTGCTCTTCCTCTTGTCCTGGATGGTGTTTTTTTTTTTTTCTACCCCTGATGCCCAGGGGCCCTGTTGTGCTCTCCTTGGGGACACCAGAGAATCCAGTATGCTAGTAAGCATTCTCCAGCCCTGAACCTGACAGGAAGAGGAGGCAGCAGCAGGGAAGTGTGGTGAGGAGCTTTATTCAAAAGCTGCTGCCCCTGAGTCAGTCAATTACCTCCTGCCAAGGAAGTTTCACTATTTAATGGCACCTCCTGTAATACTGTGATTCGTAGTATACACAGGGATTTGTGTACGAGTCCTTTAGCTGGCAGATAGTCACACAATGCGTGCACCACAGCCGGTCGTGATATCCTAATCAGGGGCTCGTTTGCTCCTGCAGAGAAAACACCAGCTCTACTGGAAAAATACCAAACGTCCACATTTCCTTTCTCAGGGGTCATCTGCTCATGGTCCTCTCAGACTGGTCGAGTAGCGGTGCCAGGAAAAGTATCTTAATGGCCCGTTTGTTAGTAGCAGCCCTCCTATAGGGGAAGTAGAAGGAAATATGGCTCCCCTACCTTTAAGAACGTGACCCATTGAAATGATGATTTATTTCTGTGGAAGTGTTAGTACTCTTGGAGAATGTTGACCAGTGGGCAACCTGATATCGCCTCTATGCGGCAAGCCTACACCAGCACGATCCAGACAGAAGCCTGTGTATTTCCCATCAGGCTGATGTTCAGATGCTGTACGTCATCCCCATCTCGCTGACACAAAGAGAAAATACTTTTGGATCATCTCAACTTTTCAAGACAATATTTTGAATAGCAGACAACGTTTTTATGTGCATCTGTTTCTGCATGTGCCCCTGAGACCTTCCTCTCCAAATCTTATGAGAATTGAAACACACAGGCAGACAAAATATTCCTGTATAATGGGGGAAACTGGGGTATCTGTATCTTCCATGGGAGGGTGGGGAGTCTAACCCTGGAATCAAAAGTTGTTCAGAGAACTGGAAACAGACAGAATATAATTCTTCCCTCAGAAGACAGAGGCAGCTGCAGGCAGGGGGCTGCAACCCAGCTGCTAGCAAATATCGGGGAAACATGGAGACAGAAGGGATAGAAAGAAGAGGCCGGTCAGGTTGAGCAGGCACCCGGAGCGTGGCAGTGACGTGCTGGTCAAAGGGAATGGTGTGCATACATTTCTCCTTTCTTTACTTCCTGTCTCCTTCCCCTGGCTCCCCTTAGCCAAATGCAGAAGCACAGCCAGCACCAACCCTCCTTGTGGTGTTGAACAGGGTATAGGAAAGAAGAGACGTGGATCTTAAAGCCTAGCACGCAGGTGGAATGTGTTGGCCTAGATAACACTAACATTAAGTGCTAAGTAAATTCAGAAAGGAGAAAGGGATATATTACCAGAGTTCAATATGTGTGTTTTAGATACACACCCACATGGACCAAGATGGCGCAAAGAATTCAGCAAGAAACTCATGAAAGGTCGTGTATAGGGGCAGTCAAAAAATGGGAAGTAAATTTACCACTCTTTCCTCTCCTGCCTAAATAATTGAGAGCGATCTACCTCACTGGACATTGTTAGAATCTCCATCCTCAACCCAAAGCAGCTAACGACTTAATCTCTGTCATGTGGAGAGGCAAGTCCTGCTGGCCTGAAGAATCAGCTGGGGCGTGCGCACCTCTCACACAGTCACTCTGCTCAGCTGCTACATACACGAGCGCGCACACAAACACCCACACATACCCACACACACACTCAGTTCCCAAAGCTTGTGGCTGGACCACAGTACTGTGGCACTGGAGAGTGGGGGCCATGCCAAGCTGACTTCACCATGATGGTGTCAGAACCGGGGTTACCAGTTTCAACAGGCTGATGTCAAAGCGGGCCCACTCCTCCAGCTCCCTTTATCTGCCGGCTGAAATAATTGGCCAACATTAAGCTAAAGACCAAGGGATCGTTTAAGGGCCTCGTAGACTAACTTTCCAGTGCCAGCTGCTCTGGGTAAGACCTGTACTGCGTGTTGCGTGTGCTGGGGCAAAATGTGGGAAACAGAGAGCTCCTCTCGCTCCACATCCGGGCTCCCTGTTTCCCAGCCATAAGGCACTGGTTACAAGGTTACAAGTCGTTCATCTGTGAGATTGAAAGACCAGGGTGAGGATTTGGGGAAACAGTATACATGAAAGCCCATTGGGCTTCCTAAGTGTTTGACCAGTGACACCTCCTGTAACTGTGGGTGCTTACTAAAGGTTAATCATTGATTAAAAAAAAATGACCCCATAATAAGTGCTGTGACAAAACTGTTTCCTGGTGTGTGGGTTTTTTGGTTTGGGGGTTTTGTTTGTTTGTTTGTTTTGGGGTTTTGTTTTTTGTTTTTTTTTTTTAATAGGGTTTTTTCGTTTGGTTTTTGGTTTTTGGTTTTGTTGTTGTTTGTTTTTATTTTTGCTTTTTTACAACTGGCACAACTATATTTCCCACACCCTCCCCCCACTTTTATTTAAAAAATATTTCAACATAGTATATCCTGATTACAGTTTCTCTTCCCTCTTTTCCTCCAAGTTCCTCCCCACATCCACTTCCATTCAGATCTACTCCGTCTCTGTCTCTCATTAAAAAAGCAAGCAGGCCTCTAAGGATAATGATAAAATATAATAAGATAAAACAAAAGCTAATACATCAGAATTGAGCAAAACAAACCAACAGAAGAAGAGGAGGAGGAGGAGGAGGAGGAGGAGGAGGAGGAGGAGGAGGAGGAGGAGGAGGAGGAAGGCTAAGAAGTAGAGACCCACTCGTTGGCATACTCCATAACCCCATAAAACCACTCCACTGGAAGCCACAATATAATCTCAGAACTGTGCAGGCCCTGTGAATCTGCCTCAGTCTCTGAGTTCCAAAGGAGCTTTTCTGTTGATTTAGAGGACCTTGTTTTTTCTTCAGCTGCCTCTTCAGCGGGTTCCCTCAGCCCCGAGGGGAGGACTGGATAGAGACATTCCTTTTAGGGCTGAGCGTTCCAAGAATCCCTCGCTCTTCTTTGACAGTCCTGACGCAGAAGTCAGCAGACCCTGCAGGAACCTTTCCGAGCAAAGGCATGAGGAAGGAGTCACTTAGCCGAGCCGGCCTCACCTGCACCGGGCTCATTGTCGCTGGAGAAGACTAACTGTGGCTACCTTTCGCTCTGATCGCATAGAGTGCGCCGCGTCGTGTCCGCCTGAAAATGAGATCCGCAGAACCTTCGTGTTCGCTGTTGTAGAAATCCGGACACCGTGAATCACAATTAAGTTGACCTTTGCTGAGGAGGTGCGGTGCGATTCTTAGATCCGAGCGTTTCCCTCCTCCCTCGGTTCTTTTTGCAGAGCTGCTTTGTCCTTCTGGCTTCTCCTCTTCCTCCCTTCTGCCTCATGCCATCGCCACCTCCCCCCATGAAGTCAAACCCACTGAACGTTGTGGAGCAAAGCTTCCAAGAAGCCATCTTTAAAACCGTGGTGCGTATCCAAGTAGTTATCGGAGGATCTTGTTATTTCCATTTTTGAGAAATATGCACACGAGAAGAGTCCAAAAATCCAGGCAACCGCTTCTCTTTGAGGGGATAATGCTGACCGATCCAGAAAATAGTTTCCCAAACACTACGAGGTGTTTGAAGTTGTTTCTCTATCTAGACAGCGTGTGTGGTTTGAAAAGCACGTTTGCTCGATGCGGTTTCTTCGATGGCCTTGCCAGGTGATTGGAAACAAGAAGCAGGTTCTTTAAAATTACCTCCTCCGACGCTCATCTCCCTCGGCCGAGGGCTTCAGCACATTCCAACTGTAGGGTTGTTTTACTTTATCGCCCTGTGTGGCCTTGCTCAGTTTAGATTTGAACCTGGTTCAAAAAAAAAAAAAAAAAGAAAGAAAGAAAGAAAAAAAGCCCAAGTGGAGGAAAGGATTGTGCAAGACGTATGTGTTTATACTACACTGTATGTTCTTGACAATCTGGCTATGTGATCCATAAACACGAATCTTAAATTTTATGAGATTGCCAGTCAGCTTCTCAGCAGCGATTACAGATTGCAACTCAAAAAAAAAAAAAAATGGAGAAAATGGTAGGTAAACCAGTGCCAGCCCTGAAAGAGTTTACGTAAGGCAGTGAATACGTGTGCATTTATCAAGCCGGTGGAGCAAACGTTGATGAAGTGCCTCCTTGGGGCGTCATTCTATTGCCAGGTGATCGGAGGACACCTATGTGGTGAGGTGGAACCGCCTCTGGGCTCTCGAGTAGAAAAACCAGCACATGCTCCCTGTTTTTATGGAGAGATCAGTTGTATCTGATTTCAGATTCTCACGAAAAGGCAATCAGTGCAGAATTGGCCCAAAGGAGAAGGGAAAAAAAATCCTAAGTTTTTATTACAGTTGGACAAAGACAAGGGCAGTTACCATGTAGGCTTGCTTGATCTATTTCTAAACCCCTTCGCATACAACAGTGGAGCTCAACCTGCCTAATGCTGGGACCCTTTAATGCTAGACCCTCATACTGTGGTGACCCCACCCCCAGAGTTTATTTCTGTTGCTACTTCATAGCTGTAATGTTGCTAGCGGCTATGAATAGTAATGTTAATATCTGTGTTTTCTGATGTTCTCAAGCAACCCCCGTGAAAGGGGCCACGACCCACTGAGAACTGATGACATACAGAACCCTCTTGTATCTCAGAACAGTCTTCAAGGTGAGGTCTGTCATGGTTTGAATATGCTGGGCCCGGGAGTGGCACGATTTGGAGGGGTGGCCCTGTTGGAGTAGGTGTGTCACTGTGGGTGTGAGCTTCAGATCCTTGCCCTAGCTGCCTGGAAGCCAGTCTTCTCTTAGCAGCCTTCAGATGAAGACGTAGAACTCTCAGCTCTGCCTGCACTGTGCCTGCCTGGATGCAGCCATGTTCCCACCTTGATGATAATGGACTGAACCTCTGAACCTGTGAGCCAGCCCCAATTTGATGTTTTCCTTATAAGACTTGCCTTGGTCATGGTGTCTGTTCACTGCAGTAAAACCCCAAGACAAGGTCCAAGGTTCCAGCATCTTTTGCCAGGTAACTTAGTTTACACTCAGTGGTATGGCTACTTGCTGTGCTCACGGTCTGCCTGGACCCAGAGAGGAGATGACAAGAGACAGCTGGAGGCACGTGTTGACACTCCGCAGTGTCCAACCCCTTGGCTAGGAAGGACTGGCCGCTATCAGGGTCCCAACTGCTCCCCAACCCCCACCTTGGGCCTGTAATCATCTGAATATTTCCTGCCTGGCCTTGGCCTGGGTGGGTTGGAGCTCCCATACCTGCCAGATTCAAGGACAAGTATTCTCCCAAGAGCAGAAGCATGGCCAACTTTACAAACATGGATTCCACCATTCCCTGTTGCAAAGCAGTCAGAAGCCTGTCATGGCCGAGGAGGTAGGGTAAGGAAATAGGACTTCGTGGAAGTCACCATGAAGAATCTGTAACCACATACTGTTGGTGACCAAAAATGTAAACTGTGAAAGAGACAAATCAAACCTTGCTTCAGACCTTGTGCTGGGAAGCCACAGGCATGGTTATCACTGGTGAGATGGAAGTCCGAAAAGGACACTGTGACTCAGGCTTTCAGTGTGGACATGTCATCCTGGCCATGACTGTGGTGTGGACATGCCATCCTGGATGTGACTGTGGTGTGAACGTATCATCCTCACCATGTTTTGCTTTCTGCCTGTTTACCCTGACTCTTGCTGGCAAGGTCATCTATCCTGTTACTGCCATCAGCATCAAATCCAGCATTTTCAGGATTCCAACCAAGACCGAAGCCCGGCAACTCTCCAGGACTTCCTTGGGACATCAGTGCCTCATCCGGGCTGTGGAGACTCAAGGACTGAGCCATTACTGTTTCTCAACTTGTCAGATGCGAGACATCCATTGTTGGAGTATACAGACCACATCCTGTAGGCCGATCTAATAAATCCCCTTTTAATTCCTTCTGTCCGTTGGGTTCCTTTAGATAACCAGACCGGCACCTGTCCTCTCACTCTTTCTCTATTGGAGAGTGCTAACCACCCATCACCACTGCCACAGACCACCCAGTCACTCTGTCCTTTCCGTTCTCCTTCACTATGACTATGGAGTCAGCGTTATTTCTGCTCCACATCGACTGTGGGATGATCGCGTTGTCCCCAGAGAACAAAGTCAGATGGTGTGCATGTGCACAGAAGAGGTGGGCGCTATCTGAGGGAAGTCTGAAAAGAGAATCTAAGTGATCCATCTGCCCTGTTGTCCTCTGGTGCCACTGCTGCCCCTCCTCCCCCTCTCCCTCCCCCTCCCCTTCCCCCTCCCCTTCCCCCTCCCCTTCCCCCTCCTTAGGGCACAACAGCACTCTCCTAGTTCCATAGCTGAAGTAGAGACAGTCTTGTGAGAAATGAAGTCAAGCAGAAGACAGGGCCTTTTCCTTCTTCCAGTGGGTGGTTGTCCATTGGTTGCTTCCCTTGATTCTGAACCCTGGGGCCCTCCTCAGCCATCTCCCCTCCTGCTGACCCCTGTAAGTCACCCTTGGTCTATACTGCCTATAAGTTTCTGTCATTTGATTCAGCTCCTCAAAGAGGGGGATCAGACTGGGTGGCAGGTAGCAGCAAGCTAGCCTTGGGTCAGAAGCCACTCCTGTGACTAGAAAGAGCATAGTGGGACTCCACATTGCACATCTGCACCATAATATCCATGAGCTTTCCTCTGCGGGAAAGGCTCTTGGAGAAATTTCCAGTGTTGTGTTATAGGGTTAGCAAAGAGGAAAGTGCCTGCTTTCCTAATAAATACTCTGAAAAGAAACCTCGCCCGTGCTAGTGAGGGAAAACTGCGAAGGCCAAATGGAGTTAAAAAACAAAACTGAGGCGAAAGAGGAGAAAGATGTTGGAAATGAAAGGGCAAGGTGGAAATTGGATGCCAGAGAGGGAACTCTCCGTGGGGGAAATGGGTCCCTGTGTGCACATGCGCACAAGAGACTCAGCTCGGTAGAAGGAGATCCTGTCCGCTTTTAGAAAGAAACAACAATGTAAATGTGAAAATGAGTAAGAAGAGAATCCTGGCTGGCTGGGAGTCAGTTTCTCAGCTCCACACATCTGGAGCAGAGGCAGGAACAGGTGAGCCGCTGTCCCCCTCTGCAGCTCTCGCCTCCACGGGAACCGGCTTTTGGGGATATTTACGTTTACGTCACAGGACCATGGCTGGCTGAGGCTGTGCTCGGCACTTAGATGTGCAGTTAAATAATCTGTGGTTTGGCTGCTGGTCTCTGTAGTGTGGTTAAATAATTGGTACTGCCTTGGTTGCTAGCTACTTTAAAAATGACTCTGTGCACTTGACTCTCCCTCGCTCACGGTTTTCTTCCTCTTGAGCAATTCTGAGGAGCCCCTGGCTGCCAGCCTTTAGAGAGACCGCCTTACCCCATTGTCATGTACCCTTTCCAAAGTGCTCTGCGAGGACCTGAGGATCTCAGGAACTTCTTGCACAGACCTACCAGGTTCAAAGAAGTAATTCAGCTCACCTCTGCTCCCCAGGAGACAAGGCCAGAGGGATTCTGTGGTTTCCCAGAACCGTATAAGACATAACCGTATAATCGCTAATTTATCTCAGTGGCTCCACGCTGGCCCATGGTACTCTCGGACCGGGGGAGCCATGCCAGCCTGGCACCTTACCACACTGCTTTGCTTTCATTCACAGTTCCCTTGGCGGGTTGTTACCACGCCAGGCACACATCCCAATTCCGTGGCAGGCTTGGTGCGTCCCGCCATCACACCTTCTCTTGAACTCAATTAAGAAGCCACATAAAAGAACACACCACACAATAACCTCTGATCCAATTGATAAGATATAACTTGCCCATCTAGACAGCACAAAATCCTGTACACACCCATCTCTTAAAAATATTCATAACAACCTGTATCTTTGGGCAGAGAAGAATCTTAACATCTGCTGCCATGTTCTTCCATCGCCTTCTCTTGCTCTGGCCCCTTCTCTTTCTAAAACTTTTCTCCTGCCCATCCTTCCTTCTTGTCCAATGACAGGCCACATTCTATCCTGTACCTGTCTTCCTGCATAAACACATCAACCTACACGTGGCTCACACAGACACATGTATAACACACACATATACACACACACATGGATACATACATACACACACAAACATATACTCATGAACACACAGAGACACATACATATACACATACACACACACACACATGAACACATATATACATACACAGAGTCAAGCACACACAGACACATGTATATACACATGGACACAAACGTACATCAATACACACAGACATGTACACACACATACACACGGATACATAAATACACACAAACATATACTCCTGAACACACAGAGACACATACATATACACATACACACACACACACATGAACACATACATACACACACAGTCAAGCACACACAGACACATGTATATACACATGGACACAAACGTACATCAATACACACAGACATGTACACACAGACACACATACACATACATAAACACACAAACACACACACACACACACACACACACACACACACACACACGCCATACACCACCCCCACACAGGGCATGGGGCAAAATCTTTTCCTGCCGTAAAGAAACCTCAAGGTTCTCACAGATCCATGAGCACGGAAGTTCAAACTCGAACTTGAAAACACATAAGGACCAGACAGCTTAGAGAATGAGGGCTTCATTTCTCCAATAGAGCCCATCAGTAAAAGGACAGTTCAATTCCCCAGCCATCACATGGTAACATTTTCATATCAAACATTTGGTAGTTATCCAGATCTTAAAAGAAACAATTTCCTTTTCTGCTGGTGTGACTGAGGTTTCCTAAAGTTTTAAAAGGAATTTCAGAGTCTGTGTTTCAGAGTGAATTTATGTTGTTACTTTAGCTAGAAACCTTGTTTTTTCAGTCTTGATTACAAAGTAACAAACCCTCCTACTAGACACTGAGACTGGGGCAAAGGACAGGATGCCTTCTGCTGTGCCTGATGTTAGCTCAATGAAGCTCCTTGAACCTAAACTTGCATTAATTTTCTGAATACTTAAGTTAGTAAATCTTCAGAAATGATGGGACAACTTTTTGACCTATCAGAGTGATATAAGCCACAAGTTAGACACCATATTGTTTTGTTGGTATGGCATAGAAGCAAATGCTACCATCTACAGTGGTAAAAGCGTACCTCCCCCTTACTAAGAATCCATGCTTTGAGAAGAACATCTTGTGCTTCACTAAAGTGCCCATGACAGGGCAAGCTTGACAGGACACAAGCATGAGAACCTGAGTTCAAATCTCCAACACACACATACACACACACACACACACACACACACACACACACACAAAGCTGGATAACACACAAAGCTGGATAAGTCTGTGTGTGTGTGTGTGTGTGTGTGTGTGTGTGTGTGTGTGTGTGTGTGAGAGAGAGAGAGAGAGAGAGAGAGAGAGAGAGAGAACACTCACGTGCGATCCAGTGCTTTGGGAGAAGAGGACTGAGACAGGAGGATCCTTGGTTCTCCCTGGCCAGCCCAGCCAAAGCACAGGGCATCTAGTCAGGCATTGTCTGTCTCAAGACAATAAAGTGGAGAGGGACAGAGAAGACATCCAATAGGCTGGACTCCAGGTGCCCGTACACAGACTCAAACACAGAGCACTATATACTTTGTCTCTTTTTCACACACAAACACCAGTTTATCAACAGTGTCTCGTTGTTGGGGGTCTTTGTGTGTCATCCCCACGTAGAGACGTTCTCAGGAGAGAAGTACCCTCCAAGGCAATGTATTGGTGTATAATACGTACGGATTTATACAAGTTTATGAAGCCGTCATAAAAACATTCTGTCTGGTGGCAGTGGTTAGAATGTAGATAAACAGAAAGGCAGAGCACTCCTACACATAAAACAAAGAAACAAAGAAACAAAAGGAAGGCCCAGAAAGGCCTGACACATTCTGCAGTGCCCACTTTACAACTGGCCCTGGTTGTTGATCGAAACAAGGTAACACCGTGAGGTCCCCTCGTGGAAAAAAAAATAGTCATTTTGCTGGAAAACTAGATGGTTAACTGTGAACAACCAAGAGGGAGAGGATGCAGAGACTCTGTGTGCCACAGGGGATCTCACTGTTCAGCTCAAACCCTGGGTCGTTATCAGATAACAGGAAAGCCACAGTTCCTGAGTGCTGGAGTTGTCTACTGGTTCTGTGGGGATTTCCTGAAGTTGTAAAACTCTGAAACCCTTCCAGGATCTTGAGCTCTCGAATTCCAAAGCAGGACATAGGGAGACTGATGTCCTTAGACAGCTGCTCTCCCGTGCGTGGTTTCCAAAAGTAAGAATGCACACACGGCCATTTTGTAACCTGGGGTATTAACAGCATCTCCTAAAGAATTTAGAACTTTTCCTTAATCTTCACAGGGTGCCAAATCCTTAAGTTCTTAGACACAATGAGTTATTTACTCCTCAAACCAGAGAAAGCCACCAGCATCAATTCCCTTTGTGGTTGGAAGAGAAGGTAGCACTGTATCCTTAGGTTGTCTCTGGGGACAGACTAGATTATTTTTTCCATCTGTCGCCAAAGCATTCCTAAAACAAATCTAAAAAAAAAAAAAAAAACCAACCTACTATTATATACAAATGCAATAATGTGCACAAAACCAGAAGCACCAGATTTTATTATTAAACTCAAATCAATATGAGAGCATCCAGCCACGCTGACTCACAAGCATCTTTCTTCTTATTGGGCCCTGGTGAGGATGTGTACACTGGTAGTTCTTCTGGCCCTTACTGTCAAAATGACTACCAAGAATGGCTGTACATGCACTAAATGTTCTAGAACATCTCTCAATCACTAGCAATGTTTATAGAATCCCAAGCACAGGACGAAGTGAGTTCGAAGTCAGGCCCCCTGCCGAGTGCTAGCCTATCTTTTGCACTGTTGACAGCATGTGTTCGCATCCTTTGGATCTCTCTCTCTCTCTCTCTCTCTCTCTCTCTCTCTCTCTCTCTCTCTCTCTCTCTCTCCCCCCCCCTCTCCCTCTCCCTCTCCCTCTCCCTCTCCCTCTCCCTCTCCCTCCCCCCCTCTCTTTCATCTCCTCTACTCTGTTACTTTTCTGTAACTTCCTGAGAGCTTTGACTCAATAGGAATAATGGTCTCTGACACTATGGTGTAGGTATAATTGAAACACTTACCTCTCCCAGTTAAAAGCCAAGGTCAGATTCCAGGATGCCTACCTCTCCTTCTTCTGAAGACATATCCCTTTTGGAAGGCTTCATCCTCACCGCAGCCTGTTATTAAACCCCACAAGCACAGATATTAAAGGGTCACACTCTCTGTTTAGCATTTTGGTACAGCTGGGAAGTGGTGGAAAATTCCAGAAGTAGGGTCTACTGGGAATTCTTCCAGCCACTTGGAGAATGCCCTTGAATGCCTCCCCTCCCCCACCCCACCACCTCTGTTCTCTCAATCTCTTTCTGGATCTGAGCTGAATGGCTCTAGGTCATATTCTCCAGGCAAAACAGATCCAACATCAACAAGGACACAAAACCTTCAAACGGGTACACCAAGGAACCTCTTCTCTCCAGGAGATCGCTCCGGCAGTTTGTTACAGTAACAACAAGCCAGCTTGCACAACCTTACAACTTCAGCTAAACCCAGTCATCTCCCGATGGCACCTCCTGCCCGTGTATCAAACCAGGACTGTCAGGACACACTCAGCCCACAGCACCCACTTCACACTCTTTCTACTCTCTCTTTGGTTCTCTTTCCCGAGTGCAAGATTTTAATGTCTATTCAGCTAAGACCTGCCTTACTCCTGTGTTGTGAGTCTTGATTAGAAGAATTTCCCTGAGTTATAGATTATAAGCCGTAGCCTGATCTCATTGATTTCTCGCACTTGACTTGGTAACAATACATTTTCAATCTGATGGTAGTGTTCTATTTCCCGATACACTGGTGGTTGTTTGTTTCAGAAGCTTTCTTCTCCACACGATTAACAAGTTCCCTTGATGAGCTTTATGCAGGACAATGGCTGCCCTACGCCCAGCACATGCTAATCACTGATGCCACTGTGTTTCCCATAACTTATACGTCAGCTCCGTAGTTTTCCACAGCTTCTAAATAATGTTAATCACAGATTTTATTTGTTTTCCTATGAGATATGTTTTTAAATACATAAGTATATATTAATAAAGATATAAACTTTATATATTAAATATATAGTATATCAATATATTGTATTGATATGTTACATTCAATATATATTAATTACTATATTAACATATTGGATTAATAAATAGTCTGCTAATGTATTAATATTAATAAATATGCCTATATAATATATATGTATATATATTCATCTGACATTCACGAAGCAACCTTTACCTGGGATGTTTGTCTGGGAGGTAGATGCTTTTCCATGTCTCCACAGCAAACCTACTGCATTCGTTACATCATTGTCTCTATGGCCCTAGCACCTGACAGACCCAGCACAGTGGAGGGAGATTTATTTTGACCTACAGTTTCAAGAGGGCGAGGTTTTCTGCGCAGGGCACAACAGGAGTGTGCAGTACATGCTGTTCACTTCACAGGAGTCCAGGGTGCAGACAGAGCTGTGCTAGAGACAAGGCCTGCACTCTGTATGACCTTCGAAGGTCTGCCCAAAGTGTCCTCAGTCCCACCACCTAGCAGATTTATAGTCTCACAAAACAGAACCGCTAGTGCTAGTGAGGGAACAAACATTACAAACGAGAGTTTGCGGGGCCTAGTTAAGATTTTAACCATCACATTTGCTACATCTTTTTTTGTTTATTGGTAATCGCTTTTGAGATAGGGTCTTGATTAGCAGCCCAGCCTACCCTCAAGTCACTCTCATCCTCCATAGCCTCCGGACAGCTGGGGTTAGAGCCAGCAAACAAAGGACACCAAAATGTCAAGGTTCAGCACAAAGGAAATTTATTTTATGGTCATGAAAAAACTGCTCTAGGGCCAGAGAAGCTCTTCCCCGGGTACTAAACGTGCTGTCAGGTTAGTCAGCTTTCTGTTACTATAACGAATGCCTAAAACAATCACTTTATAGAGAAGGAAGGTTTATATGAGCTCATAATTCGTGGCTTTCAGCCTGCAGCTGACTACCCTGTTGCTTTGGACCTACGGGAGCACATAATGCTGGAGCACAGGGTAAGTACAAGATGGCTCACCTCATGGGCAGGAAGCAAGAGGGGGGAAAAGAAGATGGGGCCCCACAAGTGCTTTCGAGGCCCTGTCCCCAGAGGTCTAAGACCCTCCTCTGTGGGTCTTCTTTCCAAAGGTCCTTGGAAGTAGGTTTTTAAAAACCCAGACTGTTGGCAAGAAGCCAAAGCTAGACTCTGATGATCTGATGATGATCCCACAGGGAAAAAGGAGGATCCTAGGTTCTTCCAGCAAGGGCAGGGAACAGTCCAAGTGTTAGCACTAGAGATTATCTGCTTTATCTCAGAGGTGACGTCATCATTGCGGGTCACAGCCACCAGCCAGAAGCATACTCACCGTGCTGGCTCCCTGTCTTCCTCAGCCTATTCCCGTTGCTCGTCTACAGTTGCATTTTGGTCTTCACTTTAGATTCCCTTCTGTTGCCGTGATTAAATGCCCCCCAGAAAAAGCAACCTGACAGGAAGAGGTTTATATCACTTACAGTTCAATGTCACTCACTGTCCATGTGTTGTGGGGACATCAAGGCAGGAATCTCAAAGGGCTAGTCTTGATGTTCTGCCCATTTCAAGAGCCCCAAAAGACCACCAAGGGGCCAATTCTGATTCAATCGCACAAGGGTCTTTATTCAAGCTGGAGCCTGGGCCACAGCAGGATGGGAGGGTGAAGCCCTGAGCTCAGTTTCAAGCAAGCATTTGTAGAGGTTAAGTAAACACGCAACGGGGTATCCAGCTTGGAACACATCTGATGGGGGGGGCGGTGTTATGGCATTTATTGTCCTTTAAATGATTAGCTGGTGCGGTGTTGGGAGCCAAACCATAAACTTTCATAAGTGAACCCAAGATGGAGATGTTCTGGTCTCTCTACATCACATCCACAGACGGTAGCAGAGAAATGCAGGCGTGGTACTTGCTTGCTTGTGCCCATCTTTGTCTCGCTACAGTTCAGGACTACCTGTCTAGGGAATGGTGCTGCCCACAGTGGGCTTCATCTTCCCACATCAATTAAATAATTAAGACACTCCCCCGCAGACCCGTCTACAGGCCAACCTAATGTAGACAATCCCTCACTGAGATCCTCTTCTCCAGGTGTGTCAAGTTGACTCTTAAAGCTAACCATCAGAGCCTTATTGCATATGTTAAGAGATCCATATGTTAAATATGTTGAAAACGTTAAATAATAAAGACATCGACTATCCCTGTCTTATCTCTGACATGAGTAGAAAGTCTCCCAGCAACTTGTGATAGGACACTTGACATTGGTGTCCTCAATAATATGATTAGCTTCTGCCTGTCCTTGGCAGTTTTTATGGGAAGAGGTGGCTGATTTTCATCATGTTTGTCCTTGTTCAATAAGATTAAGCATTTCTCTTCTTCATTTGTGTAGATTACTTGACTACGTTCTCCGACTTTGAGCCTATAGAATACATTCATTATATTCTCAAAGTGCTTTATTTTTAAACCCTAAGATATCTCAAGGCTAGTATGTGTACAGTTGGGCTGGCGGTGTCCACCATGACCAGCTCACAGATAGCCTGAAAGCCAGCTGCTGACTGAAATTATAAACCCTATGTGCACACAGAGAGGCAGGCACTGAGACTGCAGGAACAGGAGTTCTATAATTCTGTAATTGATTCTCCTGTAATCCCTCAAAGCTAGAGACCAAAACCATGCTTACAATAAGGAGGTCCACGAATCAGAGAGTTATAGGGCAGAGGAAGGTACCAGGACAGATGTCCACAGGGAAATGAAAGTTCATACGCATGACTCAGGTGTCCCAGCACATACCTGGGCATGCCTATGCGTATGTGCATATGCATACAAATGAAATATGCACCTGTGTGTGTTTGCATTTGGGAGGATATACAAGAAGATATGGGCAGCGTTAGTATTTGAAATTGGTATTCAAAACATTCTGCAGCAAATATGTATTGGTATTCATGACATTCTGCAGGAAAAGTAATAATCTGGGGAAATTTTCTGAAGCCTAGACTGTTATGTGGATTAATGATTCAGTTAACAGAAGTACAGGTCACTTTAGAACAGGCTTTTTCAACTTTTCTCACAATCTGTTATTGACCAAGAAATTTTTTATCTGACCCTCCCCCCACCCTGTATGCAGATATACCAAATAAGTGGAGAAATCAATCTAAGAAATTTATTCTAAGACAATCACGTGCAAACAATTTTACCACTTGTTTAAAAATCTAAGTGAATCTGTATGCTGGTGAGATGGGTGTGCTTATTTTTCCTAAGAATTAAACTGAAGCTGCGTGTTCCGTTCCGCACCTTCAGTGTTTTTCTAGAGTTGATGGATGTCTTAATATTATAATTGTCAATACTGAGAAAGCCTCTCAGGTAAATATGTAATGCCAAGGCATGAGTATGCTTAGGGTCATCTGAAGTGGAAGTTTTTGGCTGTGTCATGTTTTGCCGAAGCAGACCTGTGAGATGATGTTTGGAGAGAGTCTAAATAGGACCAAACAGACAGTGACTTGCTTAGCTAACCATGCAACTCTTCACTGGTCTCTCATCTTTGCTGGTCTTCACTTTGTTGAGAAAGGAATGTCAGAGAATTCCTGGCATTCTGGTTGGTCCTGCTCGCTCCGGCTGACTTGTGCTGATTCGGCAGAGGCCTGGCTGTTTCTGCTGGATCTTACAGCTGTTGCTGATGGGTGCTGGTGACATTTTTGAACCAGACTGTTGGTATCCTGACACTACTGAACTGGACGGATGGTATCCTGCCAACGGAGATCAGAATCGCCGCCAAGAACTGCTTCTAAACAGGTCCACATCCCCATTGTCTTATTACCCATCCTTTCTTCCCTACCTTTGAACGGTGGGCTAGAAGAGGGGTTGAAGCATTTGAGAACCCTTATCAAAGTAAGTTTTGAAAAACCTAAGCCTACGGGTCATCTCAAAAAAGTTTAGAAATGCTGTCCTATTTCCAAGTCAAAAAATTCATTGAAGAATTCTTTTTTCAAATGAAACTCAAGTCAGCGATTCAAATAGCAAATTTCAAAACCAAACATTCCATCCCAATCCAATCCAACACAACATAACACAACACAAAGAAGAGCAACCTGATACTTAAAAGCCGAGGAGTAAAGCTCAAAGAGATTATTGTCTATTTTCCAGCTGGAGAGATCATGCACTTAGTAAAATACTTGTTAACGTAAGTTCAAGAAGCTGTCTGGGTCGCCTTTCACCTATATAAAAAGCTGAGTGCGACAGTGCCCACTCTGCTGTGGGAACACTGAGCCAAAAGGATCTCAGGGCTTGCTGGGCAGCCAGTGCAGCAACTGGTAAGCTCTGGGTTCCGTGGGGTGGGAGACACTGTCGGGAAACCCTCAAATGGAGAAGGATCAAGGAGGACCCTGGCATAAACTCTGGCCTCTACAGATGCTCACACACAAACACCCAAAATCAAAGTAAAAAGTAAATGTTTTTTTCACTTTCCACCAATAAGCCTCGTGTTTCTATAAGAAGAGAAAATGTCCTATGTGGAGTGTAAACACTGCCGTTCATAATACACCGTAGCCTCTGACCTGAGCTGAGATGAATAAGGCAGCGTTTGTGGGCTCTGTGTGGCGTTACAGCACGTACCGGTGCAAAGGCTGCAGGGGAAGTCCTTTGCTGTCTGAACCTCTTCTGCTTCTCTGTTTTAATAAAGTTGGGGTTGCAGTAGATCCAGAAACCTTTTCCTGTTGTCATTTTTTTTTCCAAGCTCCACTGTGACCCATTAGTTTAAAATAGGAATGTTTTAGAGTTAGTAATTCCAAAAGTGCTGACTGAAGATGAGCAGGCTTTCCTTCTGTGGTCTGTGTACGCGGAAATCCCATTGGTATTGAAATTTGGAAAAGAAAAGCTTTAAATTTATCAATGGAAAGGCCTTTATTCTTCGGCTATTCCTCTCTGGTCCACAGGCTTCTCATCCTAATTTAACAGAATCGTGGGGCCAGTAGAGGACAAGAAGAGGTCTGCTGCTTAATCTTTATCTATTATTTATTTTTTTATTTTTTTATTTTTTATTTTTTACTTGCTTGTCAACACTTAAAAACAAAAGTTATCATCATTTCCCCAAAGATAATTCCACAATCCCATCCATGAAGTTTGAAAGTTTACTGATCACAAAAACGATTAGTGAAGTAGAAATGCGATTAAGAAATACACCCCTGGGACTGGAGAGATGGCTCAGCGGTTAAGGGCACTGACTGCTCTTCCAGAGGTCCCGAGTTCAATTCCCAGCAACCACATGGTGGCTCACAACCATCTGTAAAGAGATCCGATGCCCTCTTTTGGTGTATCTGAAGACAGCTACAGTGTACTTATATATAATAAATGAATAAATCTTAAAAAAAAAAAGAAAGAAAGAAAGAAATACACCCCCAGCCCGCCCGCCTCCACATCCCGCGCCTCCCCAGAGAGAAACGGAAGTGCACTCGGGCCTATGTGTTTTGAAAAGGCAAGCGTGGGCTTCTCAGATGCAAGACCTTGTGGCTTGCAGGATGACTTGGAAGACACACACTGTTCAGCAATGATGGAAAAAGATCCAAGGAACCGGAAGCAGTGAGGAGCCAGAAGTGTGGACTGCAGCGAACTTCCCTTAGGATTACCAGATCTCCTGTGCACATGAAGATAGCCTTTGAAAGAGACAGGGCAAATGAGTTGCCTCGCCTTCTGATATGCCCAAGACCTGGCTTCGTTCAGCAAGAGCCCATGACTTGACCTTGTTGGACAAGATGAGAGTTCATTTCTAGGCGGGAGATCTGTTCTTCCCCTCTAGGAAGCAACAGAGAAGTGGTAATGATGACTTTGGAGGACGAATGAGCTAGGCATTCGAGGTGTGAAATGTAGGATTCTTCGGTGGATGATTTTTCAAACCTACTGAGTGTTTGCCCTACACTTGCCTTAATATGTTCTGGTCATTAAAAGCAACGATAAACAAAGCAAGTTAGTGGGGTCCTACAACTTACGATGTCCGGGTTTTGAGAATGCTTGACAATTTGGATAGCCAAAATTCCTACACTGCTGATACACTGCTAAATTCCTAATTCACTTTCCTCTGGCTTCAAGAGGGGACCCATGTTCACCAATTTAAGTCGAATTTCACAAATGAGGGTGTCTTTTCTTCTTCTTCTTCTTCTTCTTCTTCTTCTTCTTCTTCTTCTTCTTCTTCTTCTTCTTCTTCTTCTTCTTCTTTAAGGACATGGGTCTCTGCTTTTCTATAGTACAAATGATTTGTGACAGTTCTAAGTGTACAAGCTGACTTAAGAAGTCAGGAAGTTACAATGTTCCACCTAAACCAGCTAACCAGCTCACTGCATCCCTGGGCCATTAGGAGTGGTGTGTGTGTATGTATGTGTGTGTATGTGTGTGTATGTCTGTGTGTGTGTATGTGTGAGTGTGTGTGTATGTGTGTGTATGTGTGTATATGTGTATATGTGTGAGTGTGTGTATATGTGTGTATGTGTGTATATGTGTGTATGTGTATGTGTGTGTATGTGTGTATGTATGTGTGTATGTGTATACATGTGTGTATATGTGTGTATGTATGTGTGTACGTGTGTATATGCGTGTGTGTATGTGTGTATGTGTGTATGTGTATGTGTGTATGTGCGTGTGCATGTGTGTGTATGTGTGTATGAGTATGTGTGTATGTGCGTGTGCATGTGTGTCTGTGTGTATGTGTGTGTATGTATGTGTGTATGTGCATGTGTATGTATGTGTATGTGTGTGTATGTATGTGTATGTCTGTGTGTGTCTGTGTGTGTATATGTGTGTGTGAATGTGTGTGTGTATGTGTGTGTGTGTGAGAAGGGGGGAAGGGAAGGAGGGGAGAGAGTAGAAAGAAGAAAACCAAGAAGAAGAATAAGAGGAGGAAGAAGAGGAAGAGGAGGAGGAGGAGGAAGAGGAGGAGGAGGAGGAGGGGGAGGGGGGGAAGAATCCACCTAGATACCAGCAATTTTTATTAGGGTGGGAGGAGAGGGGAGAGAGGGAGAGGGAGAAAGAGAGAGAGAATATGCCTAGATACCAGCAATTTTCATCAGAGGAAGGGAGGGAGGGAGGGAGGGAGGGAAGAGAGAGAGAGAGAGAGAGAGAGAGAGAGAGAGAGAGAGAGAGAGAGAGAGAACTTGCCTAGATACCAGCAATTTTCATCTCTTGGTTATGATGGGAAGTACTTTGTCATCTCCCACCACATACAGAACCATATTAAATGTGGTCTTAAGCCCACATCCTGTGTTTTTCTTAATGGTTCTTTGGGTTGACTAGACTAAGATTTATTGTTCTTCTTGGGGCAATACCAGAACTCAGAAAAGATTACTAATGTGCCTAGTGTTTAAATTTTTAAAAAAGAAGGCCCTAGACCTTGGCTCCCAAGAGCACTGTGGTTGTTTGAATGAAAATGACCCAAAGACTCATAGGGAGTGGCACTGTCAGGAGTAGGTGTGGCCTTGTTGGAGGGAGTCTGTCACAGGGTTGGGGGTGGAGGGGGCGGCAGGCTTTGAGGTTTCAGATACTCAAGCTGGGCCCAGTGCTTCTTCCTGCTGCCTCTCCAACCCTGCCTGCATGCTGCCTTGTTCCCCTACATGACGATGATGGACTGACCCTCTAAAACGTAAGCTGGCCCAAATTAAATGTTTCTCTTTACAAGAGTTGCCAAGGTCACAGTATCTACGCACAGAAATAGAAACCCTAAGACAGGCACCATCAGGAGAGCAAGTATCCCTTTCAATTTCACGCCTACAACATGCCTTACAGGCTTTGCCCAGGTCTGATTCCTCCTTATAATTCCTTTAGCATGTGTCTGCAACCGAGGATCATACGAGAGCTCTCAGCCACCATTCCAGCACCATGCTGGCCAGCCATCATGATTCCCATCATGCTGATCGTGGACTGGTTCTCTGAAACTCTAAGGAAGGCCCCCATCAAATGCTTCCTTTTATAAGTTGCCTTGGTTGGGGTGTTTCATCTCGGCAATAAAATATTAACTAAGACATGGCAGGAATCCTCTGGGAAAGCTAGCTACCAAGGTATCTTCAAGCTCCGAGTTTGATTGAGAGACCCTGCCTCAGGGAATAAGGTGGGAGAGTCAATGCGAATGATTTCAGCCGACAACCCGAGGCCTCCACAAGCATGTGCATACAAGTGCAGATACAGCCACTGCCGTAGATGTTTTTCTATTGCTGTGAAGAGATACCATGTCTGAAGGTTTAGATTTTTCTAAAAGAACTTACTTTTAATAAGGGTTTTCAAACCCTTCAGTCCCCCCACCCCCTTCTAGCCCATCATCCAAAGTTAGGGGAGAAAAGATGGTCAACAGGACAAGGGGAGGTGGACCTGTTTAGAAGCAGCTTTTTTGGGGGGGGTGGGGGGGATTCCAGTCTCTGTGGTTAGGATACCAGCAGTCCAGTTTGGTAGTGTCAGGACACCAAACACAAATCAGCAGTAGAAACAGCCAGGCCTCCAATGAATTAGCACAAGGCCCGGCAGAAACAGCCAGGACCCCTGGAGAAGTTCTCTGCCACGCCTCTCCCAGCAAAGTGAAGATCCACAGAGATGCAGGACCAACCAGGCATTGCAAGGCTAGCTATGCAAGCCTCCATCACTGTCCATCGAGTCCCGTTCGTGCTCCCTCCACACATCACGTGTCCTCCCCGGGTCTAGCCTCGGCAAAACACCAGGAGAGTCTGCGTCACATGACACAGGGAGAAACTTCCACCTCACATGTCCAAGGCAACTTATAAAAGACAGCATTCTTTGAGGGGTTACAGTTTCAGATGGTGAGTCTATGGCCACCACTGTGCAGGCTACAGCAGCAGACAGCCCAGCGTGGTGCCCAGGTCAGTGGCTGAAAGCTTACAGTTGAAACAACAACCAGGTTGCAGAGGGCAAGACCGGACCTGGTGGGAACTTTCGAAACCTCAGTGTCCATTCCCGGTGACAGGCAACGCCTCTTAATCCTTTCCAAAATGGTTCCTCGGTCTAGGGAGCTACCTTTCAAATATATGAACCTATGGGGACCATTCTCTTTCTTATTCTAATACGCACGCACGCACGCACACGCACACACACGAGCTCACTACAGACACAAAATAGGTTTGAGCTTAGCCGTTGAGAGCACCTGCTGCTTGGTTGCTCTTGTACAAGACTCAGTTCAGTGCCCAGCACCCACATTCCAGCTCACCACAGTCCCTGACTCCAGTTCCAGGGCGTATGAAGCCCTCTTCTGGCCTCCGCAGGTACTGCAGGTACGTGAACCGCAAAACATACAAGCAGGCAAAACACATTTAAAAAACAAATACCTACGATAAAAGCCAACACAGCGTGCTGAGGAAGTAGACTGTCAGGCCTTAGGAGGCTGTTCCATCAACAGGCTGGCTGAGACACCACCAGTGGGAAAAGTGAGCCTGTCCTTGGTGTCCCTGGGGAGTAAAATGCCAAGTGGGACTTTAGGAGGGAGAAGTCAATAAGAGGAGAGGGGAGGAGGAGCAAGGGAGGGAGGGAGGGAGGGAGAGAGGGAAGGAAGGAGGGAAGGAGGGCGGGAAAGAAGAATTCATAGACATGGTGTTCTTAATGAATGAAAGCTCAGGACCCAGAAAAGTCTATGTGTGGAGGTAGGAAGATGTACACAGCCTGTTGTGGCTACCTGCTCCTCTCGCCTTGCACGTCAAGGCCAGGCGTTTGCAGACATGTTCAGGGTGAGCAGAGCTCTTAGCCTCCCTTAACTCCCACTGAGACCTGTACCTAGGCTAAGATGGAATCATGTGACAGTCAGAACATTGTCCCCAGTAAGCAGCTACGCAGCATCAGTAACCACCACTGCCACGCCCCCTCCCCCGGAGCTAGGAATCCCAATATGCACACAAGGTCTCCAGATGATTCTCCAGCAGGGTGTTTTGAGATGATCTAAGGACGCCAGAACATACACAAACTTGAAAACACATCCCAGGGCTGGCCCTCTTAGGAGCTTGGGAATCACGGATTGTTACTGATAAAACGGACCTTAGCAAATGTGCAATCTGACCTTAAAGCAAGAGCCCCGAAACTCTCGCTAGATGGAACTAGCTGGCCTTGAACTTGCAGTGAGCCTCTCGCTTCTGCCTGGGATAAACAGGCTTGCTGCCCCACGTCTGGCTAGTTCTTAAGGATACATTTGCGTTTGTTTTCTAAGACTAAACTTGGGATTAGGGTTAGGGTAGGAGCAAAGTGGCTCCTCACTGCTCAGTCTGTCTCTCTCATGGTTTGAGGGGGCTGCAGAGGCACCGTTTCCTCAGCCTGGGCGGCCAGCTTTTCCAAGAGCCAGGTTAATCCGTCTGGCCCTCACTTTCGCCCTTACAAACTCTCTTAACTCTTTGGAGAGGTGGACAGTCCACTTTCTGAACTCACTGCAACTGGGGCTCCCTTTGCTTCAGCAGCGATTTGGCCTTAAAATCTGTGACAGACCGAGTTGATAGTCTCACCACGGAAAGGGGAGGGAAAAGCGCCAGTTTTTGACAGGCCACAGACTCGCGGTGCCTCTAGTGGCCAAAAGCTGCATTGAGCCACAGTTAAGGTATCTTTTGAGAGTCCTGCTCAGGCTGCAAAGCCTGCTCCACCGGTGGCTTTTGCTTTAAACACAGTGAGGAACTGAGACGTGCAGTTTACAGCATGTAGCGGGTCAGTTTATCCCCGTCTTCTGTGCTGTGACTGCAGCCAGGTGGTAGCGCTCAACATTCCCAGAGTTTTTAATGCCATGATTTGTCATTGCCGTTCGTATTACAATAAATCGTGAGTTAAGAAATGGTTTCAGTTCTTTGGATTTCTTAGTTTGAAAACGATGCCCAGTGTCAGGTCCTTACCTGCTGGAAAGGGGGACCGAAAGTGTCCTTCTTGTGGTGGTGGCTGTGTGTGTGTGTGTGTGTGTGTGTGTGTGTGAGAGAGAGAGAGAGAGAGAGAGAGAGAGAGAGAGAGAATGCCCGCGTGTGCCCGCGCAATTGGTATCTAAGTTTCTAAAGTCTCACATTGAATTCTCAAGACTCCCTGCCTTCGCTATACCCCCCGAGGTGATCAGAACTCAGAGATGAGGAGCCTGAAAATTAAAGTGACTTTCGGATTCTCTCGGATGCAAAGATGGGGGATCAGTAAGAATTAATAAAAGTGTCCCCCTCCCCACCCAAACAAAAAGGGGGCGGGGGAAGCGAACAAAAAGGCCGGTGGCTGAGCCGGATGCAGGCAGCTGGCCCTAAGCCCTGCCCGCTGGCTCTGTGCGCGAGCTGGGGTTCGGTATCCCAGCCTCCTGAAGAGTGGGAGGAGCTGGGCCTGTGTCAGGCTCCCTAAGCCGTTCCTTTCAAGCCCTGAATGCCTGAATGTGAGCTGCCCACCGCCCTCCCCCACTCTGCAACCCCACTCCAGCGGCTCGTAAAAAAAAAAAAAAAAAAAAAAAAAAAAAAAAGTTTCAACAACAACAGGCTGGACCAATAGCGGCGCGCAAAGCCGGGGAAAGGGGCCGAGCAAAGGGCGCCCGAGAGTGGAGAAAGGAGAAAGCGGGCAAGCCCGGAGCGCGCGGGGCTGGGGCTCGGCAAGCTGGAGGAGCGTTGCTAATGTTTTTGTTTGTTTGCTTTTCTATGCATGCATAATGAGGGGGCGCCGCGGCACCACACGGGGGCTCCCGGCCCACTTTTGTATTTAAAGCCCCGCCGCGAGCGAGTCGGCAGCCGGGCTCCGCGGATCCGCTCCCCAGGCTCCGGGTCTCCGAGCAGAGCCGCACGCTCCGAGTTTCGGGGTCCTCCCTGCGCCTGGCTCCCAGAACTTCCCGGAGTGCGGCCCAGGCCCGGGTAGAGGGGGAGGGGACCAAGCGTCCTGGTCGCGGGAAGGCGGGATGCCAGAGCTGCGAACTGCTACGCGCTACTGAGCCGGGAACGGAGGAGCCACCGGCCACACGACCTTCTGCAGGCGCCTTGCACCATGCACCCCCGGCGCCGCGCGCTCCTGCAGCCTCGCCGCGTCCCCCAGGGACGGCACTGAACGCTTCCAGCCGCCGATCGGAGCCGGACCTGCGTCGCCGCGCCTCTCAGGGAGCCCCGGCCGCGGTGCTGGAGCAAACACCCGCCTCTACCAGCCGCGGGGCCGCCGGCATGGATGGATGAGGACGCCCATGCCAGAAGTGCGCGGAACTCGGACAAACTTTTCCAGCGGCCCCGCGGCCGCCACCCGAGCCTCGTTTCCGCTCCGCACCGCGTCCGGCGGCCGCTGCTGCCCGCGATGCTAGCCGCACTGCTGGGCGGCGGCGGAGCCCGCTCGGGGAGCTTGCCGGGCGCCTTGCTGTGCCTGATGGCGCTGCTGCAGTTGCTGGGCTCGGCGCCGCGGGGCTCGGGGCTGGCGCACGGCCGCCGCCTCATCTGCTGGCAGGCGCTGCTGCAGTGTCAGGGAGAGCCGGACTGCAGCTACGCCTACAGCCAGTACGCCGAGGCGTGTGCGCCGGTGCTCGCACAGCGCGGCGGAGCTGATGCTCCTGGGCCCGCCGGCGCCTTCCCCTCCTCGGCCGCGTCCTTCTCGCCGCGCTGGCGCTGCCCGAGCCACTGCATCTCGGCGCTCATCCAGCTCAACCACACGCGCCGCGGGCCCGCGCTGGAGGACTGCGACTGCGCGCAGGACGAACACTGCAGGTCCACCAAGCGCGCCATCGAGCCCTGTCTGCCGCGCACCAGCAGCGTGGGCCCGGGCGCGGGAGCGGGCTCGGTCATGGGCTGCACTGAGGCCCGGCGGCGCTGCGACCGGGACAGCCGCTGCAACCTGGCACTCGGCCGCTATCTAGCCTACTGCGGCAAGCTTTTCAACGGTCTCCGCTGCACCGACGAGTGCCGCGCGGTCATCGAGGACATGCTGGCGGTGCCCAAGGCGGCGCTGCTCAACGACTGTGTGTGCGATGGGCTGGAGAGGCCCATCTGCGAGTCGGTCAAGGAGAACATGGCCCGCCTGTGCTTCGGCCCAGATGCGAGCAACGGTCCGGGCAGCAGCGGCTCGGACGGGGGCCTAGACGACTACTACGACGAAGAATATGATGACGAGCAGCGCGCTGGGGCCGCGGGCGGCGAGCAGCCCCTGGACGACGACGACGGCCTTGCGCGCCCGGGCGGCGGCGCTGCTGGGGCAGGCGGACGCGGGGACTTGCCCCACGGGCCGGGGCGCAGGAGCAGCAGCAGCGGCAGTGGAGGCCACTGGGCGACCCGAAGCTCCTGGACCCCGTTTGCCTGTTTTCTGCTGCTCCTGCTGCTTGGGTCCCACTTGTAGCCCCCGCGCCCCTGCTGCAGGCTACTCCAGGCCGGTACGCACGACCCAGCTGATTCCCGAGCAGGGCACCTGTGGCTCGGAGACCGGAGATGATCGGGAGCACTGACCCACACTCTCCGCGGGTAGACAGGGCCCAGCCCGTACCGCAACTACCATGCTCGGCCCTTTTCTGTGCGGTTTTCCAGGCTGCAGATAAAACCGGCCGATCTATACTGCCGGCTCTAATCTGCAGAATTCAGGACACCTTGCCAAAAGCAATGAAGGCCTGGCTGGACTCTTGTTAGAGTGCTGAACGGTGGGGGTCTTTACAGTTCCAGTGGACTAGGGAAAGGGATGTTGAGCGAATTAGGTTTGCAAAGGGGCCGGAACTTTTGTTTGTCTGTTTGTTCTGTTTTGTTTTTAAACTTTTTTCCTGTGAGGGGACACATAGTACTGGTAACGACTTTAATTGCTCGTGACCACTGAGAAACACAGCAATCCTAAGTAAGTAGAAAAGTTCCCTTTACCGATTCATTCCTGTACTCTTGGTGTAGCCCTCGGTAACGCTGAGTGTGGAGCCCGCGATTGCCTCGTTGGGGGGTCCCCGAAATTATGACGGCAACCTTAACCCCTCACCTCTAATTTTACCGCCCCCATTCTGATCCCTCTGCACCACGTGTCTTAGAGTTAAGGATCCAAAAAACGCTAGTCTAAAGAGTTACCACAGTGTTGAACAATACACGTTTTTATCCTAAAGCTCGGTACTGCCAACTAGGAAAACCTCTATGATGTTTGTTCTGTTGTCCTTTTTTTTTTTTTTTTTTTTTCCTCCACCAAGAAATTCTAAGTTTGAATATTGCAGAGATTGACTATTGCTCTGCCCCTATCGGGGTCCTGCACCCTGGTACGTCGTATATAAACTGTATTAAAACTGGGGTTTCTTACCAGTTGTACTTTGTATATAGAATTTTTATAAATTGTATGCTTCAGAAAATAATTTATTTTTTAAAAAGAAATTAAAAGTCTTAAATCTGCATCACTGTTGTATCACACCCCACCCCTATCCAAGAAATGTATAGAAAACATTGGTCACCAGGAACCCACTCCTGCAGCCCATCCAAGAAATGTATAGAAAACATTGGTCACCAGGAATCCACTCCCGCAGCCTATTTTAGGTGTGCCCTGTGTAGAAGAACAGACTTAAAAATGTACAGTGTATTTTACAGATTTGAAGTAACGTTCTTATTTTCGAGAGAATTTATGGACATTGTAGAGATGTATTAAATGCATTTCCAAACTGCCTTAAACATTGTATTTTTATAGACCTCATTTTTTTTTAAATCCTGTGTTTAAAAAGAAAAAACTATGACTCTGTGTATTTTGGGTTGTTTTATTACAAATGCACACATCAGTAAAGAGTTTAAACACTGTCTACAGTGCCGTTGCTTTCCACGGTTTCACTGCAATCAGCCCGGTGATGGGTTGGGAGGGGTGTGGAGGGAGGGGGCACTGGAAGGCCATCAAGCATCAAGTGAGATTAAAACGCAGCACACGGGGGAATATGAGCTAATGCTGCCTTTAATTTAATGAACAATTAGACGTCTACAAATGGGGCAGCTAAAAGAATTTGTAACTGGCCTCCGCTGCTGTTGTCACTTGTGAAGAAAACTCACAAAATACTGTCTCTTGTGTGAGGATAACCTCCCCCTCCCTGGGAGACCCACCCTGCGCACCCCCTCCCTTTTTTCTCCTGACCCCCAGGAGTGTCCTCTCTGCCTTCTCTATTCAATCAAACATGCCAATAACATCTGTTACCAATAGGTCTAGGAAGCCTCTGAGACTCAATACTTCAAAGCCATTTTCACACTTTTGGTGAAAAAAAAAATACAAAATTTTGTTACAAAACATTGAGGCGTGCAAAAGTAAACACACCGTGGAGGGGAATAATCACCAGGACTGGTAATATTGTCCTGAGGAGCTGTTGAACAGTGGGTTGAAGGCTGGGCTTCCGCCAAGCTCCTGATGCACACTCAAACGCCCTTACATAAATAATTACACTCTTAAGCTGTGTCGAGTGCTGATACACTTGACCTTGTAAATAGAAATGTTTGCAGTAGGAATAAACTCCAGCATTGGAAAATCTTTTAAACATTAACACAAAAGAGAGCACTCTGTCCTCTGGGGATTTGAGCCTGAACCTCAGCGGGCTAGGCACTTGCAAGGGGGAAAAAGTTTATTTATCTTCTATTCCTGGTGTTTATTTAAAGCTTTTCATTTTAAACTCGGTGATTGGAAGGCAAGTCGGGAGTTTAAAAAGTCACCACAAATAAACTTTGTCTGAGGGGTCGACAGATTAGCAAGATCTGGTGTCTCTTTATTTGATATTAGCATGCGTTGAGAAAACAACTAGACGTCTCTGCTGCCTAAGGTAATTTACCAAATTGTGCCCTTTCCCACCTGCTCCCACCCTTACTTCTGAGGGTTTTTTAAAAGCCTCTTTCTTTTCCCAGCTATTAGAGAGGGAGTCCAAACAGCCCTTCCTGTCCCCCAAACCAAGATTCCCCAATGTGGAACCAGAAAGCCTTGGACAGCTGACATCAGCCTGGAGCCCAGGAAAGGGATGGTTAGTTCAGTAAAGATGACACTAAGACAAAACCTAGAGTGTTTGTTTGTTTGTTTGTTTGTTTGTTTGTTTGTTTTTGGGACAGAACAAAGAACATTCTAGAGGCTTGTAAAGGAAGTCAGCTGCTTTTTTTTTCTTTTAACGAGGAGACTGCTCCTGCTTTTTTGCTTAAATATGTTTAAATCTCCACCCCTGCTATTTTAACACATTCTCCACTAAAAGTTAAGTCTTTGCCACAGTAAAAGGTCCAGTTCCGCCCACCCCCACCCCATAATAAGTAAAAGACAGCACCAGAAAGGGCCTGACAACTAACTGTTAACAGTAAACTCACAGCTTGGTTTTACAGAGCCCTGTCAGAGTCATCTGCCTAGGGTAAGTCATCACAGCTCACCCTTATGCCTTCTCCCTTGAAGAAAGCAATGGCCGTAGCCCCAGCATCCCCCGGACTCTGGAAAGGCCTAGTGGATCTCAGAGCAGATTGCAGAGATCCTGCCAGGGCAATGGGCTTCAAGCGTGTGGCATCTTGACACCACCCATCAGCCATCTGCTTCTAGACAGAAAAGATTTTTACAGATGTTAACATCTGCAGTATCTCATTGTCTCCGGGGAGGCCTTTGGGATTCTGGACATTTGGCAGGCTCAGATGTCTCCTGGAGATGCCTGGAAGTGCCATTAAAGAGAGAGAAAAAGGTAGTTTGGGGGCTTTCCTGGAGAATTTCCAAGAAGTTCCCCTGCCCCCACCACATGAGAGACAGGGTTTGGATTTCAGGTCTAATCTGTCCTCCAGGCTGTTCCCATCTCCCCAGTTAGAAGGTTGTGATTCTCTGTGACGGTTCATTTGTCTTTGGAGGCATTTCAGTGACAAATGTTTAAGGGAGTGTGGGACAATGGTCAAGAACAAGGGGGGCAGTTCATTGAGCTGAAGTGACCATACAGTAAATAGAAAGCGGTTCGGCTCCGCTGCCCACCCGAGCACAGGCTTTTGTGTATGATCACAATGGATATACCATAAGGTCTCTGTTGATTTTTAACAATATATAGCAATGTACACGCGCAAGCCCCGCATGCAAAGTGGGAAAATGGCCCTAGGGAAGTGAACTTGTCTACTCCGAGGACACCTCTGTACTCGAGTACACTCCGACTGTCACCTGTAAGGAGGAAAGCAGCTCCTGGCCCCAAGTGCCACATAGTGAAGGGACCGCTGAGCTCTAACATGTCTCTAGGGGATCGCAGACGTCCAGCGGAGGCCACGTGAAGACAGAGCAACGTTCCTCTCTACCCCGGAGGATGTGGACAAGTGGTAGAAAGCAAGAGAAATCTCGGGAACGGGCGTGTCCTTTCCTTACTCCAAGCTCGTGCCTCATCCCAGCAACACTACACAGAATCCAAAATCAGGAGATTGTAGAGGGCCCTGAGAACTTCTAGAAACATCTAACAAATTCTCGGCTTTCCAACCTAGGCTTCCCTGTATAAGCACCACCAGCACTGTGGCCGCTCCGGAATACATAGTCCACGTATCCTTTTCCTAAGCACAAAAAGGAAGAGCATGCGTGCCGCAATTGCTCTTTGACCCCACGCACCAAGAAACATGGGAAATGTTGTCAGTTGACCTGGCTTCTCTCCCAGCTACTCCAGGGAGGATGGTGGGAGAGCATCGGGTTACACAAGCAGTGTGGCCCGGGTTGAGTTTCCAGTGGAGCTCACTGCGTGCCAGTTAAGTCGGACATCAGTGTCTTCTGTTTGAGAGATTGCTTCTGGAAGGGAGTTGACAAAGTTCACCCTTGACTATCCCAATGACATAAGTAATGTGCTGTTAGCATCAATACCCCCTGAGGCATCCGTTTAATCAATTTCGTAAATAACACAATGATCTACTACAAAATAGTGGACTGTATACACTATATTTTGGCACAAAGATGGTCATTCTCCCACTAGTAACCAGGGGCTCTAAATAAATGATTTCAACAATGTTTTATTAAAGGCGACAAGAGCCCTCGAGCTGCATTAATCGGGGAGAAGTCGAGTGGCATCTTTGTTATGGAAATGTTGGGCACATAATGGCAGGGCCAGACAATGTGAGGCCACTTCATTCTTTCAGCCGTGCTGACACCTCTTAAAGAGGAACTGCAGGAAAGGATGTGGGAAAGATTTGCTTTCCGAAAAAGCTCTCAGCTAATATTTTGGAGGGCTACCTCTAAACCCTGCGTTAAATTCAGGGGGAAGCCAGCCGGAGGGCTGCAAAGACAGGGAAGGGTTTCCAACCCTTACTTCAGGGGCCTCTTAGAACTATATTTCATTCTTTCTTTCTTTCTTTCTTTCTTTCTCTCTCTCTTTTACTTTCTCCTTTTTATTTTTGACCTGACATTTCCAAAAGACTGTTCTACAGTTTTTAAGACAGATCAATGACTTTATCATGTTCGTCTATATCATGCATAGCTTGGATGGACTCTCTTTAAGCAAACCGAAGGGATCTGAAATCTGTCAACAGGTAAATATACACACTTACATCAAAGACATCTTCATCTGTGACCGAAGATAAAACAGTGGCATCTTCCTCCAGCTGCTCCACCCTGTGCATCTTGTGATCTTCTGTTAGCAGGAAGTGTCCTTAGTAAGGTGTCTCAGGTTTGTTAAATCTTGGATATTGATTCCTGACCACTGGAGAGGATAACATTCCACAAATAGCTCTTACTGTTTATTTTATCCCTGATCAAACACTATATCCTCGAGGTGCAACCCTTTCTTAGACATAATTCTTTTGCTACATCGTCCACTGCTCCTTGCTTCTTCAGTTTTAGCCTGCTACCTCTTGCTCATCAGAGAGTCTGTCTATCTGGAGTATTTTTCTGCGAGGGTATTTGAAAATAGCTTTTCTGGATGGGCATGGTGACTCTTACCTTTAGTCCCAGCACTCAGTGGACGGCAGAGGCAGGAGGAATGAGTGCAAGTCCAGCCTGGTTTGCATAGTGAATTATAGGGCAGCCTGAGCTACATAATAGAGAGACCTTGTCTCAGAAAGACAGACAGACAGGCAGGCAGACAGACAGACAGAAAGACAGAAAGAAAGACAGAAATAATGAAAGGCAGAAAGAAAAAAGAAAGGAAGGAAGGAGGAAAGAAAGAAACAGAAAAACACAGAAAGAAAGAAAGAAAGAAAGAAAGAAAGAAAGAAAGAAAGAAAGAAAGGAGGAAAGAAAGAAACAGAAAAACACAGAAAGAAAGAAGAAAGGCAGAAAGAAAGAAAGAAAGAAAGAAAGGAAGAATAGAAAAAAGGAAGGAAGAAAGAAAGAAAGAAAGAAAGAAAGGAAGAATAGAAAAAAGGAAGGATGGCAGGTAGGAAGGAAAGAACTTTTCTGTAAGGAAGGAAGGAAGACAGACAGACAGAGACAGACAGAAAAAGAGACAGACAGAAAAACAGAAAGACAGACAGAAAGAAAGGCAGAAAGAAAGACAGAATGAAAGAAAGACAGAAAGAATGAAAGAAGGAGACAGACAGACAGAAAAACAGAAAGATAGACAAAAAGAAAGAAAAGAAAGAAAGAAGGGAGGAAGGAAGGGAGGAAGGAAAGAGCTTTTCTGTTGACTAAACCTTTTGTCTGTGATACTGAACAGGTAGAAGGACATCCGCAGACATCACTGAGAGAAACTAAACAAGGTGGTACCACCTCAGTGTGGGGGCACAAAATAGATGATGGTTTAGCTCTGTGTTATGCTTAAGAAAAACTATAAGAAAGTGACACAGGTCCAAAGCACAGGAATGACATGCATGCTATGTGTGTACATGCATGTGTGACCATACTTGTTACCCACGATGTAGGAAGTAGGAGAAATGAGACTTGAAAGACAGGCTATCATCAGGATGGAAGCCTTGAGGGCCGTCCTGATGTGACCTTCACCTTGCGCAATGTCCGTCTGAGAAAGGGAGTTTCTGACTGAGTCTGGCTGGGAAGAGGGGCTTAGCCTCTTTAACAGAATACATGAAGGTTTTTAAAGGGCTGCAGATCAGAGTGGGGTCCAGGAGATGAGGACCAGGGTAGGATAAAGGCAGACTCGAGACATTATGACTGGCCAAGGGTGGATGTTAAGGGAGGCAGAGGCTGGTACAGCAGCCCTGGACTTCTGGGCCAGATGTAGATAGATTTACCTTCAGTCCTGAGGGAAGATGCTTGGTGTGTGAGTGATATTCAAGGATGTCTCACAGCATGGGCAAGAATGCAAAGTTTGATGCTGGAGTCATGACTGGAACCTGACAGGAGGAGCTGAGGATAAGGGCCAGTTGAACTTTTGATCTGCAGAGCTACAGTCTGTCTTGGAAGAGATGGGCTGGTGGCAAGAGCTCACTCGGAGTGGTTGGTTAGCGTTTCATCTGTCCTTCGGATGCAGAAGGAGACAAATGCCTCTGCTTTTCCTTCAGTGTGGGACCCTGGCCAATGAGATGCTATCACAGTAGCTTTTCCTCCTCAGCTACCTCTGTAGCAACATCCTCATAAGCACACCCAGGCGTGTGTCTCCTAGGTGATCCAGCCAAACCGACAGTGATGACGAACTATCCTAGGAGCCCACAACCACCCAGCCAGGAGGAAAATCAAAGAGATCGGGAGGAAGAAAAGACATGAGACTTGGGTCCTAAACCGCTTCAGAATCAAATACAATAAAGCAGAATGGATTCACAATTCCCATAAAAACATAGTATAGAAAAGATGTCATCAGCCAGGTGCTGGAGTCAAAGGCCTTTAATCCCAGCACTCAGGAGGCAGAGGCAGGCGGACCTTGAGTTCAAAGGTCCTTGAGACAGCCTGGTCTATGGAGTGAGTTCGAGAGCAGCTAGAGCTAAAAGAAGAAATTCTGTCTTGAAAAAGAACCCATAGTACAGGCATTAAAATCAAAGATTAACGTGTGGGACCCCATGAAACTGAAATGCTTCTGTAAGGCAAAGGACACAGTCAACTAGACAAAGCAGGAGCCTGTAATGGGAAAAGAGTCCCATCAATTCCACAAGGTGTAACCCCTGGGTCTCTAGCCTAGGAAGGGAAAATAGAGTAGATTTTGCCGGTGGACTGGGCATTGGTAGGGGTGGAAACAGGAAGGATCAGGCAGGGAGATGGTGGGAAAAATAGTGGAAGAGATAACTGGAGTTGGAACGCACTTGCAGGACAATGTAGAACCTTAGTGCAGTGCGAACTCCCTGGAATCTATAAGAGTGACCCTAGGGAAAACTAGCAGTGGGAGAGACTGAGCCTGAACCAGCTACATAATCAGGCAAGGCCCCCAGCAGTGGGACTGGGACACCAACCCGTTATGAAACCTTCAGTACGCAATCTCTGCTGCCTGCGAGATGCGCTGGGGTAATGGTGGGACAGAACTTGTGGGAGTGGCCAGCCAATGGCTGGTCCAACTTGAGGTCTAGGCCATGAGAAGGAGCCCACACCTGACATTGCCTAGATAGCCAGGAACCAGGCTGTATAGCCAGAGACCCAGGGTAGATCTAAAGGAAAACTTGAGGGGAAAGGGAAGAGGAATAAATGGGGCGGGGGGAAGGAGAGGGGAGAGGGGATCTAGGAATGGAGGGAGGGAAAACTGGGATTGGGATGTAATGTATGAGACAAAAATAAAAAGAAAGAAAGAAAAAAGAAAGCCACCCCCCCAAATCCTTCATCATAACAACTAAAGTAAAACAATTATAATAATAATACACAAAAGTTGTAGTTACAGCCAACTCTGGGAAAATACAAATGACCAAAATCGTACAGTTTCGTTAAAAAAAAAATAGCCAGTGGTGATGGACATTAGTGGATGGTGTATACACGTGTTAAACACATAAGTGCATTTCATGGCTTAGGCATTAAGTCAATGAATAGATTTTGTTTTGTTTTGTTTTATAAATGGATGGATTGCTTAAAGCTTGACTCTAGGACTCAGTAGGGAAATGTTTGACCACCTGAATTCAATCCCTGGAGTCCGCAGGATGCTAGAAGAAGAGAACCAACTCCATAATGCTGTCCTCTGACTTCCACACATGAATCATGGCACCACATGACGTCACTCACACATTCGAGCCATGCACTCACACAGACAACTTAATGAATGAAGCCCGGCTACGACTATTCAATGAGTAAATCAGCAACTTTACAAACTCAGTCACTCTGTGCCTAGAGATTGAGTCTCTAATCCCATACGAATCCTCAAAATGTAAAAAGCAAGGAGACTCCAAGAGTTTTCTGAAAGAGTGAGTCAAGTTCAAGTGATCCAACGGTGCTTTCTCTCAGAATTCAACAGTAAACAATGTGGGTCCATTCTGAAAATGGCTCCTGAAAGGACATCAGTAAGTTTATTACCTGGTCTTGGCTGAACAGTGGTCCAACCAAAACTTCACAAGGTAAAATTTAAACCATTTATCTGATCATAGAATTGTGAATCAGCAATGTGGTGGTGGTGGTGGGGTGGGTGGGAAGGAAGGGCTTCACTCTCTGCTAGACTTTTCTGACTCACTTGGCTGTCAATAGCAGGTAGGTAATAGAGGTAAAGATTGGATCCAGGTAGACCAGCTCATTTGTTTGATGACTGAGATATTCAAGCCCTATGGCTGTGATATCTGGGAGACTGGCTCTTATGTCCCTGACGTTGACCAAGGTGCTAGAACAGGGGACCCTAAATGAGCAAACCCTTCTCAAACTTCTGCTTGGTCATACTTGCCAAGGTCTTCTTGGTCCAAGCAAATCACACGACTGTGTCTAACTTCAGGGAACAGAGAAGCAGACTGCTTCTTGGTTGCCTCCCAGAGGTGGAAGATGAGTCCCTATTGCTAAAGATCCCATGCTCTTTAGATCCAAGTTGGTTCTGATCTGGAAGCCTCCCTTCTGAGGAATAGCTTTTATAATACCAAAGGGCTCCATGAAAATTTCCAAGGGAAGAAAGCAACCAGTGTCCCACCCGGCTGTGATACCTTTGGCCAGCATGGCCTGAAAACCCTCAGGGTGCAGTAGGGCACACATACCTTGGTGGTAACCAACATCTCTCCGGTGGGAACTAAGGCTCCCTCGACAAGAGAAAAATCATGCCTGGTGTTGGAAACGTAGCCCGCTACCCAAGGCAAGTGATGTCATGGATCTTGGAGGAGAGCCTACAACTGCCACTTTATAAAACCAGCATAACCTCCAACTACATTCCAAATATTTATTCTGATACCCACACACTTATGTGAGACCATTACAGAAAACCACAACCAATGAAAACACAGAGAGTGAGAGGGAGAGAGAGTGTGGTGTACAGCCCCAACTGAAACATCTATAATTCTTACACCTCAGGTTCAGAGATCATATAGAAGTAGTGGGTAGGAAGAGGACTGGAGAGATGGCTCGGTGGTTAAGAGCGTTGGCTGCCCTCACAGAGGACCTGCATTTATTTCGAGCACCCATAGGGTGCCTCACGGCCATCTGTAACTTTAATTCCAGGGATTCAACGCTCTCTTCTAGCATCTGTGCCAACCCCCTATAGGACACGCATAGCCGTACACACCCATACACATAAAATAATACAACTTTTTTAAAAGGACACTAAGAGCCAGAGAAATGGGGATGTTAGTGTTAGATGGTGTCCCTAGAAGTGCCAGGAAACCAACACGCCATGAGGTCTGACCAACATGGCTTCCTAAGTATGACCTGGACAAGGAAGACGTTAATAGACATTCCAACACCAAAGTGGGAAAGCTCAGGAGACCTCAACTCCAAACAAGGATCTGTGTGCAACGAAGGGATGCTGAGAATGGGAGAAACAGTCTCCCCTAGGGAGGTGTCTTAGTCAGGGCTTCTATTCCTGCACAAACATCATGACCAAGAAGCAAGTTGGGGAGGAAAGGGTTTATTCAGCTTACACTTCCACATTGCTGTTCATCACCAAAGGAAGTTAGAACTGGAACTCACTCAGGGTCAGAACATGGAGGCAGGAGCTGATGCAGAGGCCATGGAGGGATGTTTCTTACTGGCTTGCTTCCCTTGGCTTGCTCAGCTTGCTTTCTTATAGAACCCAAGACCACCAGCCCAGGGACAGCACCACCCACGATGAACTGGGCCCTCCCCTGTTGATCACTAGTTGAGAAAATTCCTTACAGCTGGGTCTCATGAAGGCATTTCCTCAACAGAGTCTCCTTTCTCTGTGATAACTCCAGCTTGTGTCAAGTTGACACACAAAACCAGCCAGTTCGGGAGGATCACACCAATTGATTATCCAATACCAAATGTTCAACCCTGAAAGCACACCTACAAGTAACATTATACAGACAGAATGGGTTCTATTTATATATTTAGGAATATATGGATGAATACATGTGACAGCAATTAAAGAAATAAAAGCCACGGATCTGAGAGAAGGAGCAGAAGGTGGTTATTTGGTAAGGGTTGGAGGGAGAAAGGGAGAGGGAGAAAGGTGTAATTATATTTTAATTCAGAAAAAAAATAAAGAAGTGTTTCAGTTTTCTTTGTTGTTGGTGGTGCTGTTGTTGTTGTTGTTGTGTTTCGTTTTGTTTTGAAAGGCAGACTGCGCCTCTTTAGGAGAGGAGAGCCACAGTTGTCTTGCAAAGAGGTTTGTGTTGGGAACATGAAGAATTACAACATCCTCTTAGTCTGGAATTGTGCACAGCGAACAACTACTTTCTTGGGGGTCTCTTCTGGGTCCTTTTTCTGGATGGCGGAAAATGAATCAATAGCCTCGATTTTCAGAATTCACAGAATTCAGAGATAAAGGTCCAGAAAGGACTCAAAATACTCCCCGGCTTTGCTCACTGAAAACACGTGGCGTGGTTTGATATCTCTCAGGAGCACGTCTTCCTCTTCTTCTACCTTAAAATGCCGCATTTTATGCTAGGACTCGTTTTCCCTCCAGAATCAGCCAGCTCAGCTTGCAAAGGCTCTCCGCAAAGCTTTTACTGAAACTGATGGGGACTGGGTACGATTTACAGGGCAGTGTGGAGACAGTTGGCAGCGTGGCTGCTTTATAAGGGCAAGTCTTTCCATCTTCTCAGATAAACTCTATGATGATCCTTAAACAGATTTACTGAGCTGTGTGCCTCTTCTCTCTTCTCAACCAGGTCTGGGCTACACCCTTTTAGACTGGGTTCTTAGTCGCTTCGCCGACTTATTACTATGACACAAATTTGTTACTGAGTTGACCATCCAGTGGGAGCTACTGGGCTTGAACCCATCCATGTGCATCTAAGCATCTAGGCACCTCACTGACCTTCTGAACTCCAGTCATTGGCAGCCACGCTGGTTGACTATATAGAAAATGCACAAACTAAAACGTTAGTCTTCAGAAACCTGATGGGTTTTTTTTAAATAATTAATGTGATCGTGACTAAGTCAGAATGAAGTGTTTGGGGGTACAGCTCCCACCATTGCTCTGACTTCTTAGGTCTAGGGTTAGGGGTTATGTGAGGGTGAGGCTGAGGTAATGTGAGAGTTAGGTTTAGGGTTAAGTTTAGGGTGAGGGTAAGGAAATGGGTAAGAGTTTGTGTAAGTGAAACACTTATTTCTAACTTTTCCAATGGTATAAGATCACTGTTAGAGCTAGGGCTAGGGTTTGTGTCAGGGTTAGGGCTAGGGTTAGGGTTGGGGTTACTTCCAGGGCTATATAGAGAGACTGTCCAAAAATAAAGTAAGTTTCTTTGGCCTGGGATGGTGGTAAGGCTAAAATCTTTGCCATTGTTTTACAGAGAGTTTGTAAAGCCTTATTTACTATGTTAAGAATAGGGGTTGGGGATTTAGCTCAGTGGTAGAGCGCTTGCCTAGCAAGCTCAAGACCCTGGGTTCGGTCCCCAGCTCCAAAAAAAAAAAAAAAAAAAAAAAAAAAAAGGAAAAATTATATAAAATTTAGCAATTAATCCAAAAACTAACAAACCCGTGATTGTAAACAGCACATTTGTATGTAAACCCGTTACTGTTTCATAGTTTTTCCAAACCCCCTTAATGTCTGAATGAGTACAGGGTGAGGTCTCACTTCTCCTAGCACGTATGCTTGAAGTTAGAAAAGGAGGCGTCTTCCGGTACTCTTCCCAGCATCCCTCTCTGGTACACAGCAACTCTAAAGGAGTAGCAGTTGTTGATGTGTTTCGTACAGGGTCTCTCTGTGTAGCCCAGGCTGGCCAGGCCTCCTGGTCTTCTTTCCCCATGGTACAATTACAGACATGTGCCCCTTGCCTAGGCAAATGTCTGAAGGTTAGATGGAATCGCGTCAGCGATGCGTCCGTATGTTCCTCCATTAAAACCAACTGTTGCATCCTTCTGAGTCAGCGTAAGGCTGAGGTCTGCTGCACATCTGCTGGGCACTCAGGAAGACGACCCAAGCACTGGCGTATGTCACGCCAGCCATTCACATCTGCGAATATCACCACTGTCTCGTCACAAAACCCTCTGAGCACTGGAGCAATCTCAGACTCACCATGGACCTTACAAAGTTTTAATGTTTGCGTGCATATCAATTCTTCAGTATGGGCACAGAGCCTGTGTATTTTTTGATGTGTGTTTTGTTTGGTTGGTTGCTATTGTGTTTAACTTTTTATTTACTTATTTGTTTGTGTGTGTGTCTGTGTCTGTGTATGTAAATGTATGTGCATGTCCCTGTTTGTGTGTGTGTGTGTCGGGGGGAACACAAGAGGACAACTTGTGTCAGTCTGCTCTCTCCTCCATCGTGTATGGGTTCCAGGGATCTAGGTGAAGTCATCAGGCTTTTGATGGCTTTTTACCTTCCGTGCCCTCTTGCCAGCCATGCTCTTACCTCTTCTCATTATTTATTTATCATTTTTGAGACACAGTCTCACTCCATGTTCCCAACTGGTCTGGAATTCATCCTATGTGTAGACCTGACTGGTTTGAACATGGACGGGGCCTCTGCTTCAGCCTCCCAAACGCTGGGCTGGACTGCAGGTATGCGCCACCTGACTGAGATGTGCTTTGGACCAATGCTCACCGATTTCCAAGTCTGAAAATCAGAGTCGTCTTTCAGTCACTCCGTTAGATAAAATTGCGCTCCATTTTAAAAGATCAACTAAGGACATTGGCAACTCACACAACCACAGGGGAACACTTTTGGGGAAAGAGCATTTTACAGAGCAGAAACCATTTCAACATTCTTCCTATTTCACCCTACAGAATATCTTCAAAATGTGACTTCAAGGGTAGCAATTTCATTCCTTCCTACACCAAACTGTCAATGTCAATGCATGTGTATATACATGCTTGTGTGTGTGCATACCGTGTGTGTGTGCTTGCACATATGACTTTTCATATATATACTCGAGTATGTGCATGCATGTATGTGAACCTGTGTATATGTGCTTATGTGTGTTTGCATATGTATGTATACACACTTGTGTGCGCATATGTGTATACATGTATATACATGCTTATATGTGTGCATACATGTGTGTGCAAGTGTGTGAACATAAGTATACATGCTTATGCATTTGCATATGTATGCATATACATGTTTGTGTGTATACATGCTTATATGTGTGCATACATGTGTGTGCATGTGTATACATATATAAATGCATGGCAGCAGACACTGGCATGATCAGATGGGCCAGCCTGTATTTCCACCCCATCCTTGTAAACAGAAGTCCCACAATGAAAGCAGAGACTGCTTTCAGGTAAGTTGACCTCCTCATGTCCCCAAAAGAACCTTTAGGAATCCCAGCTGTTCCTATGTTATTCATCAGTCTCCAAACAGAGGCCACACTCTTTCCTCAGGACTCAGATGATTGACCTCATACTTGCTCATACTTGTTAGGCTTTCTGGTCAACCTGAGTGTGGGCCTCTCTTATAGTCTGACCTACAATGTTCTCTCTGTGGTGTTTCCCAGAAATATCTAGCCTGTGCCTTACATGTCTAAGAAATTCTCATTCTGGTTTATGCTTCTATCAAAGACACAGACTTGGCAAGTTTCTGTTGGCAGTTTATACACTTTTATAGAATAAAACTGACTAATTTTCAAAACATGCTATTGCATTAATAAAATATTTCTCCTTTATAAAAGCATGTTTTCACATTCTCTTTCCTTTCTGTGTTTTAAATTCCATGCTCTTTGCAGTCATTCTTGACCTCCTATGTGCACTCCCATGTGCACTCCTAGTACACTCCCATGTGCAATCCTTGTGCATTCCTATGTGCACTCTATGTGCACTCCTATGTGCACTTCCATGTGCAGTCTATGTGCACTCTCATGTGCACTTCTGTGTGTGCTCCTAGTGCACTCCCATGTGTACTCCTTGTGCACTTCTATGTGCACTCCTATGTGCACTCCCATATGCACTCCTATGTGCACTCCCATGTGCAATCTATGTGCACTCATAGTGTACTCCTGTGTGTACTCTATGTGCACTCCTAGTGCACTCCTAGTGCACTCCTATGTGCACTCCTTGTGCACTCCTAGTGCACTCCTTCTTTTGAAGTTTTTGTCTTATTATTCATCTTTCCAAACAGCAGGTTTTGATTTTATCCATCAGATACTTGCTGGGATGATTTCTTCTCTTGCTCTGCTATTATGGATTTCTATCTTCTTCATGTATTTACCTATGATTTCCTGATAAGTTAATATGTTGTGTTCCAGGTAGAGAAAACAATAGCTTTTCCTTAACCGCCCGCCATGCCCATGTTTTACAATAGTGACTGTTCTGCTTTGCCATTGGTCCTTTCCTTCTCTCTTCCTTCCCTCTGGTACCTCACTCATCACTAGCAGTGTGCACAAACTAGCCCAGTGCCTCTATGGAGGGGAAGATAACTGAGGTATTCAGTCACATCATTTAAAAAGTGCTGGCTAGCTTGATGTCAGCTTGACATAAGCTAAAGTCATCTGAGAGGCATTGAGAGAGAATCTCAATTAAAGAAATGCCTCCAGCCAGGCACGGTGGTGCATACTAGGGAGGCAGAAGCAGGTAGACCTCTGAGAGTTCAAGGCCAATCTGGTCTACAAAGTATGTTCCAGGACAGCCAGGGATCTACACAGAAAAGTCCTGTCTCAAAAAACCAAAGCAAACCAAAACAACAAACACAAAGAAAGGAAGGAAGAAGGGAAGGAAGGAAGGAAGGAAGGAAGGAAGGAAGGAAGGAAGGAAGGAAAGAAAGAAGAAAGGAAATGCCTCCATAAGATTGGACTGTAGGCAAGACTGTAAGGCATTTTCTTAATTGGTGATTGAGGGGGGAGGGCAGAGCTCATTATAGGTGGAGCCATTCCTGGGCTGGGTAGCCCTGGGTTCTATAAGAAAGCAGGCTGAGCAACCCATGAGGAGCAAGCCAGTAAGCACCAACTCTCCATGGTCTTTATGTCAGCCCCTGCCTCTAGGTTCCTGCCCTGAGTGAGTTCCTGTCCTCACTGCCTTTGATGACTAGCTGTTCTGTGGAACTGTGAGTGAAATAAACCCTTTCCTCCCCAAGTTGCTTTTGGTCTTGATGTTTCATCATGGCAATAAAAACCCTACCTAAGAGAGGAAAAGATAAAATGTATTTTACCAGCTAGAAATCGGGTTGCCTTCAGGGAAGGAAACAGCCTCCTGCAGAGAGCCTTTGTGAGGGGAGGGGAGAGGAGGGAATGGACATGACAAAAGGGGAGCCCCAAATGGCTGTGTCAATTGAGAATCACAAGACGGCCATTTGGGTAATTTTGGTACGTGAACCATGATTTGTGTCGGGAAGTCAAAAATGAGGGAAGAGAGTAAGAGACCTGGGAACAACATAGAATCTGTCAGCAGGACAAGTGTCAGGGCCTGGGAGAAAGAAACCCCTGGCAGAGTTACAGAAAATGGGAATAGCTGATATCTTTGTTGGGGGTGAGAGAACAAGAAAGGCGGAATACAAGGTTGGAGATGAGTGTCTCCTGTATCCTTCTTTAAAAAGACACAGATGCCATAGAACCAAGGGCATGAGCCATCACCTCAACCTCAGTGACCAGGGCAAGAGTAGACGGGCACCACCACTGGAGAATCTGATTTCCACCCCAACTCTAGTCCAGGGGAGAAGACGGGCCATGTGAAGTCATACTTGAAGACTTTACACCACACAAAATGGAGGTGGACCCGATGAGGTCACACACTAAGTCTTCACACCACACACAATGGAGGCACTTCCAAGTGTTAGCTTGCTGTGGTTTGCACAGGTGTAGCCAAGGGTCCACATGTTAAACAGCTGGCCTTGGGTGATGCTACTGGCAGGGAGTAGAACATCTAGAAGGTTCTTCATAGGGAGCCTGATGTCATTGTTGGGATACCCTCAAAGGCAACTGTGAGGCTCTGACCTCTTCTCTCCTCCTTCTCCAGCTTCTCTCTGCCCCACACTCTTTCCTGTTAGATGTGCCACAGTTGACGAAGGCCCAGAGTGAGAGGATGGTATTTGCACAACTGCGCTAAATAGACCTCTTTTCTTATAAGTTAAGTATTAGCTGATACAGAGATGCTATTAAAATAATTAGCCCCACAAAGACACCCTCTGGTCTTAGAGATGAGTCACCCTTAAGGTATCAGGTCCCCAGAACCCTTTGTCTTATCTAAATGTTTTCCTATGTGAGGGGTATTGGAGACAGCTTTCACTGAGGAGATGAAGTCTCCCTTGGTGACTTACAGGTTCTGTATGACATGTCTCTCACGTCCTTCGTAGCTGAATGTCATTTCCAATGCTCTGTTTTTACTTTAAGTTCATTGAGACATCTCAGAGCCGAGACAAATCTTTCTGAATAGATTCTGTCAACTTGATGCATTCCAGTAGTGCCTTCTGACTTCAAATAGTTTATGATGCTGTCAATGAGAAGGCTTCTCCAAGCTTCCTCCCACAGCAGATGGGAACAAATACAGAGACCCACAAACAGAGATCACACAGAGAATAAGAGACCTCACAACACTCAGCCATAAATGGGATGTCTCTATCAAAAACCACCCCCCTCAAAGCTCAGGGAACACCACAGAAAAGAGAGACTGAAAGAGAGTAAGAGGCAGAGGGGAAGGAGGACACCAAGAAAATAAGGCCCTCTAAATCGACATGATCAAAGCTCATGTGAATTCACTGAGACTGAGGCAACAAGCACAGGGCCTGCAAAGGTCTGCATCAGGTGCTGTACATACACATGGCTTCTAGCTTAGTGTTTTTAATGGGATTCCTGAGTGAATGAGTCTCAGATTCTTGCGCCTTCTCTTGGGCACTTCTTTACCTTCTGTTGGTTTGTGTTCTCCCAACTTTGATGCGATACTGTTTGCTTTATCTTATATTTTATTTTGTTACATTTAAAGAAATGGATGGATGATGGATGGATGATGGATGGATGGATGCTGGATGGATGGATGGATGGATGGATGGATGGATGGATGGATGGATGATGGATGATGGATGGATGGATGATGGGTGGATGGATGGATGGATGATGGATGGATGATGGATGGATGATGGATGGATGGATGATGGATGGATGGTTGAGTGGGTGGATGGATGGATGGATGGATGATGGATGGATGGATGGATGATGGATGGATGATGGATGGATGATGGATGGATGATGGATGGATGATGGATGGATGATGGATGGATGATGGATGGATGGATGGATGGATGGATGCTGGATGGATGGATGGATGATGGATGGATGGATGATGGATGGATGATGGATGGATGATGGATGATGGATGGATGATGGATGATGGATGGATGGATGATGGATGGATGGATGGATGGATGATGGATGGATGATGGATGGATGATGGATGGATGGATGATGGATGGATGGATGGATGGATGATGGATGGATGGATGGATGATGGATGGATGATGGATGGATGATGGATGGATGGATGGATGGATGATGGATGGATGGATGGATGGATGATGGATGGATGATGGATGGATGGATGGATGATGGATGATGGATGGATGGATGATGGATGGATGATGGATGGATGGATGATGGATGGATGGATGGATGGATGGATGATGGATGGATGGATGGATGATGGATGGATGATGGATGGATGGATGGATGGATGATGGATGGATGATGGATGATGGATGGATGGATGGATGGATGGATGGATGGATGATGGATGGATGGATGGATGATGGATGGATGGATGGATGGATGATGGATGGATGATGGATGGATGGATGGATGGATGATGGATGGATGGATGGATGGATGGATGGATGATGGATGATGGATGGATGGATGGATGGATGGATGGATGGATGGATGGATGGATGGTTGAGTGGGTGGATGGATAGGTGGGTGGGTGGATGGATAGATGGATGAGTAGGTGGATGGATGGACAGATGGATAGATGGATGGGTGTGTGTGTGGATGAATGGATCAAAACATAGGCACTAGGGTAAAGGTTAACAACTGAACTGTTACTTGCACCTACTGGGAGATAGCTAGCCAGTTTTCACTCACAGAGTGACACCAGGTATATCAACTAGTCTGGGATAGGTCTCATGTTCAGGAGTAGTTAAGCAACATATAATGGACTCTACAGGTCTTACTGTGCTTTTACTTGGATGCAGGTTGATGGGGTTTTTTAATTTGTTGTTTTTTTTCTTTTTTTCTTTTTTTTGGAGCTGGGGACCGAACCCAGGGCCTTGCGCTTGCTAAGCAAGTGCTCTACCACTGAGCTAAATCCCCAACCCCTTATTTGTTGTTTTAGGGGTGTGGATTTGCTTTTTTCTCTTGGTTTTGGAGGGTTTGTTATTGTACTGGGTTTTCATTTGTTTTCTGAGAAAAAAACTTAAATTCGGGTGGGTGACGGGGGATTGGATCTGGAGGGAGGAGGGATTGGGAAAGGGGAGGAATATGATCAAAATATATTTAAATTTAAAACTGCTTTTAAATAATTATAACATTATAAAAATTGTAAGGGGTGGGTAGGGCTTCTCCAAAGATGTTTATTTGGTTTTAAGTGAGACCTCACCTCAGTCTCCTCAAGACTTTATTGACCCAGAGTTAAGGACATTACTTTTTGTATTGCTGTGACCATGACCAAAATCAACCTGTAGAAGATGAAGTTATCTTATGTTGGGTTGTCATTCCAGAGGGCCAGAAGAGCATCAAGAAGCAGGCATGGGGGTGGGTACAGGAGGCTGGGAGCTTAAATTCTCAGCCCCAAGTACAAAGCAGGAAAAGAAAAAAAGAACCAGAAGTGCAAAAGAGTGACCGGTGTCCATTCTTTAAAACATGAGAAGTGTGTATGGACTCCTGTGCCCAGGAAGAAAGTGGGAAGAAGGAGAGGAGGTTGAGGTGATGTTCCCACCAGCTGAGGAACACCCAAGACGAGCAGCCACCCTCTCATGCGGTGTGGACCCTCAGGAGGAGCTAGCTTCTGGTACTGGGACTGTTCTGATGGACGAGTCCTTCGCCACAGAGGCCCAGGAAACAAATGAAGGAGCCCAGAAAAGAAACTGACTCAAGGAAAGTAACAGGGCTATTCTTAAATTTTTTTTTTTGTTGTTGTTGTTGAAAACTCTGGCAATGCTATTAGTCTACACTTTGGAGAGCTCGTTGCTCCTAAAATATCTTAGTGTATACTAGTAACATGTGGGCTTCCAATCGGGCTTAAGAATATATTATCTCCTTTGAGTTGAGAGCTGTGTTTCGTGCCAACATCAGAAGACAGCATTGATTTGTTCGTGAGGGCTAAGTCCTCTTGATCTAATTACCTTGTCTTTTTAATGACAGGGCTTCTTGTCTGTACACCAGGTTGGGCTTGAACTTGCTAAGTAGCGGAGGATGACGTTGAACTCATTCTGCTGTCTCCACCTCCTGCATGCTCTGAGGGCCACGCTTGGTTTGTGCAGTGCTGGGGATGAAACCCAGAGGTTTTGTGCATGCTGGACAGGCAGTCTACCAAGTGAGCCACATCCTTAGACTGACCTAACGACCTCCTGAATGTCCCTCAGGATTCAGGACTGTCACCGTGGCGATTGACTTTCCAACAGGGGCACTGGGCGACATAGTAGCACAACCTCACACACAGTTCTGAAATCCCACCGCAGAATAGCAACCTTCCCAGCTAACATCTGAGGAAATAACCCCAAGTATTCATTATGGATCTTAAGTCAAAATGATCTTATTAGGGAACTCCACAAACCACACCATTATAGTTTAATGAAGGAGAAAATCACTTCAAATTGAGGTTCTATCCCCAAGTAACAGAAAGAGACAAGAAGGGCTAGAAAATTCTAGTATACTTAGCAGTCTTCGAGGCAGAGGAGAAAGAAGGGTGCTCGGAGGGGCCCCCAACCTCAGCAGGCTGACATTCTGGGGGGAGGCCAAGGGCAGACAGCAGAGCTCCCCGCTGTGTCACTCACTGCCTTACAGAATGTGCCTCAGTTTGCCCTACATAGAAAATTGATATGATGATTTTTTTAATAAAAGGATCTAAAGTCTATGTTTGCATAATTCACTAAAGTATTTTGGGGGACAAATTATACAGGTTTCAGAGATTATATAAAATTATATACGTTTCAGAGATTCAAAGCCATACCGTCGCCCTGGAAATGTAACATCACAGTTCCAAGTGACTTCCGTATCTGCATGAGCCCCTTCATGGAAGAGGGAAGGTGCCAAAGCCCGCTGGTGTTAATTGGCTCTCTTTTAGTCAGTAACACCCAGGGCAGGGATGTGATCCTGTATTCTCTGTGAGGACTTCAGGGAGATTAAGTTTCAGTGACAGATTTGATCACAGGCTTCCGAGCAGAATGGGAAAGTGCTAACAACAACAACGAAAATTCACATTCCAAACCCTTCAACAAAAGCAAAGAAAATAAGAATCCGGGTTCTTGTTCCTAACCGTTATTAAATAGCCAAGGAGTTCAAGAGAAGGCAGATGCAGAGCGAGCTGTATTTTCAAGTTTAAGGTTAATTTAATTTTGGCAGTTGAGGCCTTAATACTCATTCCAGGGAGCGCTATGTTAAAAGCCACACTATTAAAACTGTGTGATCCCCCCACCCCCCGCCCGCCCGCCCCATCCGATGTTTATGTGCATTTTCTTTTACTACCCATAGGCTGTGTTTCTCAGAACCCAAAGCTAGATTTGGAAGCAGAACTCGAGGGGGGGAGAGCAGCAGCAGACACCCAGCTCCACATGGCTGCAAACAGGAAGAGACACAGTGTATAATTTAGTGGCAGAAGCTTGTTTTTCCTCTAATTTCCAAGTCTCATATTTCAAGTTTTAGTGGGGCATGGTGGAAGGACTGACAGGGACACGGTCCCTAAACCCATGGGCAGTTTAAGAGGACACACCATGCCTATTAATAAAATGGTATTACTGCTCTATTATTGCAAGGAGCAGTGATGACCTGGATGGTTGGCCCCTGAACTGAATTTGCGCTGAGATGTTTTCTATTAACTCTTGGCACCAGCAGGACAGAACAGCATCAAACCTTTCCCAGGCTGAAATATGAAAAAGAAAAAGTCTGCAGGGAAGGAACGTCTCAGCGGGAGAGGCATTTCATTAAGGCCCGAGCATCTTAGTCTAGCGACTTCTGCTCTCCCTTAAGCCTCCCTATGATAAGGCGTTCTCTCCAGAGGGGATTTGCAAACAGAAATGATTTCATTAGATCCTTTCAGAGTGGTTGCTGTGGCCCTGGCTTTTGAATTATCTGCTCTCTGACGAAGAAATGGTTAGACATTTGACTTCGGTGTGACTGCGGGATGTGAAAAAGCGCTGAATTGGGGAGAGACCCTGCTGCCCAGTGGACAGCTGTGATCTGTGGACTCCTCCCTGAGATGAGACTGACACCCACACTGCTTTCCCAGCTCTCTGAAGGGACTGTTGGAACTCGTTTTCAGTGAGCCACTAGGGAGGGGAGAAGCAGCTTGTAAGGCACGGGATCAGCACAGACTTTCCAAGGTGCAAGTTCACTTCACAAATACACATGAAACCCTAGCCTGGCTGGCCTGCAGTGGAGGTAGATGGAGATCCTGAGGAAGGGTCAGGTCACAAATGCTGAGATTTACCAGGTTTTAAAATACACAGTCCTGTCATCCTCCTCCTCCAACTTGACATCTGTTTCTGTTGTCAAATCTGTCACTGGAACTCAAGTCTCAGTTTCCCTACCTGGGAAATGGGAACAATAGGGGTGCCGTAGGGTCAAAAAGTACAGGGGATGCTGTCAGGGTGTTCAGTATGAGATGTGCAGGATGTATGGCTTGTCACAGCATCTTCTGATACCTTAAAGAGCCAAACCCCAGAGCTGGGCATGGTGGCAAAGTTGCCTGGAATCTACGTGCTCAGGAGGGCAGGATATTCTAGCTGCAAAGATCATCTTTCCTTTCTCTTTTCTTTTGCCCTGCCCTTCCCTTCCCTGTGCTCCCCTCCACTCCCCTGCCCTTCAGCCCCTCAGGAGACAGTGTTTAGAACCCTGGTTAGACACCCAAAAGCAATGCTGAATTGAACCAGCAGGCACACACATGCCCTCAGGGAAACACATCCAGGTAGATTTAAGTTGAATGGTGACTGCTAACTCGGTCATCACAGACATCTCAAACTGAGGATGCTGCTTCTATTTCAAGTGGTCTCATGTTTCTGTTATGAAAGATGGCCGCCCTGAGTTACTTTCTCTGAGTCAATTCAAATTGAGTTTTCTTCTTTGTACAATCCATTGTCGGATGTTGCTGAACAAGCATTGCCTTCCCATTTCTCAGATGAACTTTATTTGGTCATATAAGCTTCTCAAAAACTAAGCTTTTTAGGGCTGGAGAGATGGCTGAGTACTTAAGAGTACCAGTTGCTTTTTTGGAGCACGCTGGGCTCCGTTCCCAGCACCTACATGGAGGCTCATAACCACCTGTGTGTCCAGTCTCGGGATCTGCTGCCCTCTTCTGGCCTCTTCATGCACTTCATGCACTTGGTGAAAACACACACACACACACACACACACACACACACACACACACACACACACACACACACACGGTAGATTTTTAAGGTTTTAAATAATATGTATCTTTTGTAGCAGGATTTTAGTACAAATTTATAAATGTTGCCATTTTCTCTTAACCCAGCTTGTTCAGTCAGTAGAGCATGGGACTCTCGATCCCAGAGTCATGGGTTTTGAGCCCAATGTTGGGCACCAACTATCAGTGGCAACTTTATAAATGTTGCAGCTAGCTCCCAAATAATTGAAGCAGGACTATTCTACCCACTTAACAGCTTCAAGGCACAACAACTGAGCAGTACTGATCTATTTTAGTCCTCTAACATTATCTGACTACCTCTTGGCCAAAATCCGTGAGATATTTGCATTTTATGCCTTCCTCTACTCCAGCTCCTTTCTTATGATATCGCATGGACTTCTCACAACTGCATCCTCATTTCCTCTTTCTCTCCTCTCCCTTGACTGGGAGCAAGTGCATCCCTAGTCTCTCCCGTGCTCAGTCATTGGCTGGGAGGAAGTGAATTCCTAGTCTCTCCTGTGCTCAGTGATTGGCTGGGAGGAAGTCCAGACCTATTCTTTCCCCTGCTCAGTCATTGACTGGGAGCAAGTGCATCCCTAGTCTCTCCCCTGCTTAGTCATTGGCTCATCAGCTTTTTATTTACTAATCATGGAATAATGGTGAAACAATGTTTACGCAGCATTGAGATAGGAGATTCTCAGAATAAGGATTGCAACCAGATGTGAGGGCACAGAGACCAATATTTGAATAATAGGAGGACAATCTTTACATGGTGCGCAGTAACATCATGCCCACAGTAGCCTCTTTGTCATTGGAGATTATTTTTATATATTTCATAAATTATATTATTTTTAATCTCTTAAATATGGGGGCAAGTATGTGTGCCCCAGCACATATATGGAGGCCAGAGGACAACTTTGTGGGCCAGTTCTTTCACCCCCTATTTTTACATAGATTTGGAGGGTTGAGTTTAGATCATTAGGCATTCATAGCAACAGCCTTACCCACGGAGCCATCTTGCTGTTCACCAGTGGGTATATGACTGAATGTTATGTGCCTGCCACATCTGTTAGTAGCCAATAATTCAGTAGTAAATAGTAAGATTCCGTGACTTCCTACGCATAGCTCATTGAGCTTCTGTAGGTTCAGGGCCACTGAGCACAGCTGGTGTGAGCTCTTGGTTGCCATGGCTGAGTCATGCTTTACGTGTGGCACTTCACCGCCCTTCTCCCCATTTGCTCTTCCCTTACATCATCCCACCCGCTCTACTGCAATGTACTCCTTCAAGTCTCGTGGCTTAGCCTTTGGTTATCTTTATTCTTAGGCTCTTGAATAGCCAAAGGTCTCTGTGTACACCTCCACTCACAGGTAAAAAGAGGCTTCTCTGAGGAAGGATGAGAGTGGCGGATAAAAATGTAGCTACTTAAAAGGCCAGTGGATGCTATGTCAACCTGGGTGTGCAGCAGTAGCAGGATCCACTGTGGCTTAAGACGACCTTAGTCATGAATATTTGACCAATTTACAGGACCATGCATTGACTCCGTCTTATGGAGGGTGCCTCAAATCTGACGAGGGAGCAGTTGGTTAGTCCTATAACAGTTCTACCATTATTGCCCAGATCAGACATTTTTTGCCTGACACGTTGGTGTTACCGTTCACAGAGTTCATATCCGAGTAAGACTATCGATGGCTTCACTGCCCCAGCATGCTTCAGAGCACCACTCAGCACTGTGGAAGTTAGTCAGCAGGAAGGGGGCTTAGAGGTCACTTTCAGCTTCCTTTCTCTGGTATCTTGCTCCCAAGATGTGCACGGTGCCTTCAGCAATTGGGTCTTACAAATGCCTCTAGCAAGCAAGCAAGAGGAACTGCCAGAGCCTGTACCATTGTGGGATCCCTGGGGGGTCTTGTCTAGCGATACATTACTTCTAAGATACAGCCTTTTAAGGATCATCTAGCCTTTCCGGGTATCTGGTTTCAAGCTTTTTAAAAATATTATTTATTTGGACAACAAGATGCTAAGCTTCCATATGTCTTTTTCTTAGTCCCTTCATTTTAATTAAGTCTTGTCACCCTGTCGGCTCCTTTTTCACTTTCTCCCCGTTTGAACCTCTGTGTCCCAAAAATCCACCCACCCCTGTCCACTCTCATTTTACCTTAATACTCTTGTCCTCTTTCCCCTAAGACAAACTACTCACACTGTCTGCTTTCTAGTTCCCCTGGGTTGGGGACAACTCCAAGTTAAACATAAAAACCCTAAGAGTCAAAACTAGAATCCAGGAAGGAAAGAGACTCTGTAGCATTTTTCTTTCTGGGACTTGGCTATCTTGCTGAATGTGTTTTTTCCAGTTTCGTCAATTTATCTTCAGAATTTATTTACTTATTTTTGAATAAAACCCCACTGTGTGTATATATACACCATATTTTTGTTATCCGGTCATAGACATGTGTTGCCTATGTCCTAGTTACTGACAGTTGAGCATCAAGGAGCGTGGATGTACAAGTGATAGGACTTAAAGTCCTTTGGGATCTGCCTAGATGTGCTATGGCTGGGTTATATGAAAGCTGGAGGGAGCAGAGATGCTATTTTCTTGTGGTTCTGTGTGTGTGTGTGTATGTGTGTGTGTGTGTGTTTACATGTGTGTATATGTATGCATGTTTGTGTGTGTGTGTTTACATGTGTGTATATATGTGTGTTTGTGTGTATATGTTTGTTTATATGTATGTGTGTATGTTTGTGTTTGTGTATGTGTTTGTGTGTATATGTATTTGTGTATGTGTGTTTGTACGTATTTGTGTATGTATGTGTGTGTCTACATGTATGTATATGTATGTGTGTTTGTGTGTATGTGTATTTGTGTATGTTTGTGTTTGTATGTGTTTGTATGTGTGTATGTTTGTGTTTGTGTGTGTATGTGTATGTGTTTGTGTGTGTGTGTTTACATGTATGTGTGTGTGTGTGTGTGTGTGCGTGTGTTGGGTTTGTTTGGATTTTGCTTTTTTGGCATGTTTTTCATCTTAGTTTAATTTCTACCACTGTGTTAAAGACCATGACCAAAAGCAAATAGGGGAGGAAAGAGTTTATTTCCTACAGTTAGTTCACCACTAAGGGAAGTCAGGGAGGAACCCAAAGCAGGAACCTGGAACAGAAACAGTGAAGAATGCTGCTCACTGGCTTGCTCCCGATCACTTGCTCAGCCCACTTTCCTGTATCACCCAGGAGCACACACACTGGGCTGGGCCCTCCAACTCAATCACTAATCAAGGAGATGCCCATAGGCTTGCCTACAGCCCAATGTCTGGATTGTTCTCAACTGAGGTTCCCTCTCCCCAGATTTCTCCAACCCCAGGGTTCAGTTTGTTTCCCTCTTCATTACTGTAACAGAGTCATGTAATCACCCTCTGGAAGGAATCCTGAAGGACGTGCAGTGGTAGTCACAGCATCCACCCACCTGTAACTCTGGGTCCAGGGGAATCCCGTGCCCTCTCCTTGCCTCTATAAACACTGACATATGCAGTGCACATGCATACATACAAGAAAATGTTCATATATACAAAACAAAAATAAGCCTTGATTAAAGTGTAAACTTAAGTGAAAAGTCAGTTTGGTATTTTGCTGGAGCACACACGTGAAGGGACGTTTTCCTCAAGTGGACACAGGTGAATAACTAAGGCAGACTCATGAAGGAACGTTTAGCTGATGCAGACACAGGGGAGAGGATGTTCTGCTAAAGCAAGCAAATGAAAGGACACGTGATGAAGGATTCTTTGCTAATAACACACATGTATTGGTCCGCCTTGCATTGCATAGTTGAGTTGCATTTGTCAGGACTCCGTAGAGAGAAACACATCAAAAAAGCTCTGGTGTTGTGCTGCAGTTTCTTGCCGCTTCTGCAGACTCGGGTTGATTGGCAGAATGATGTCATCTGAGACAGACACACGTGGTGAGGCAAGACCTGTAGAGGACACGTGATATCTGGAGATGGTATAAAAGAACTCGACAGACAGTGATGGACGCTGGGCTAGACTTGCTTATAGAGCTAGCTGGGCAAGCTTGTGGGTCTCACCTCTTCATTGATCTTCCCTTTGCTGAGAGAGGCACATTCCAGAACTTCTCCTGGCATTCCTCCTGGTCCTTCCTGCCAACCCATGCGGAAGCTGAGGCCTGGCTCTCTCTGCTAGGTAGTGCCACCACTGCTGACTATCGTTTGCTATCCTGACTCTACTGAACTGGACTGCTGGTGTGTATTTGTGAAGTGTTTGGGAGTGGATCGAGCTGCCACTGCTGTCCTGTGAACTGAACTGCCAATTTCCAGACAACACAGATGGGAGTTGCTCCAAAGAACCTTTCTAAACCAGTCCTCTGGTAGGTGGTGGGCTACAAGGGAGGTTAAAGTGTTTAAGAACCATCGTTAAAATCAGGCATTTGAAAAAACTTAGTTACACTTGATCTAAGAGGCCTGTACAGGACACATCTGGAGTGGGGTTTTTTTGGGGGGGAGTATGAAGAAAGAAGGGAAAGTAACTTGGAAGATGGCTTTTGCAGAAGTTACTATTCTTTATAGGAATGTCTGCTCTCTCTTCCCCCGCCCCCTGCCCAAGCCAGAAGTTACAAGAGTCCGTTCTGCTGCACGATTCAGTTGAATCCCATTCTCTCAACCCCCCCCCCACTCCCCATCTTTCATCTCTTTGTGGGCAGCCCTCCAGTAAAGCACACACATAAATACATGGTCAGTCCACTTACTTAGGCCCAGCCTCTGGCAGCTCTCTGCAGACACGCACACTTGAGGAGCTTCTACCCTACCTCACTTCCACGTTCTAGCGGGCTGCCACTCTGGGACCATCACATCAGGACTTTGTTGGGATCAAATCCTTGAAAGGAGAAAAGATATTTTAATCCATTTACACCAGAGGGGCCCAAGTCTTGCCACCTGGGAGCTACCAGGTTGGGACCTTTCAAAGCCTCTCAGCCGCTCTACCCCACCACATGCCCAGCACATCTCTCTGCCCCTTTATCAGCACTTGCCTTGGAACAAGGCAGGGAGAAGGATGCTCTTTCTATGTCAGCCTTGCTGTGACTGTCACTGTAGGTTAGTGACTGACAGAACTCTCTCGCTCTCTGGACAGAAACAAGATTTGCTGAAAAGAAACTTGAAGCCAACTTCCCATCCGGAGTATCAAAAGTAAATGCCATCAAAGTAACGCAGAGGAATAGGCTTGGGATTTCTGTGGGAGACAAACGGATAGGAACAGTAGAGTTAAAATGATCATGCTCTAAATTTATTGTCATAATTCTGCCTCAAATTTTACTGTGCCTTCAAGGATTACCAATCTCTCACAGCTGTCACTTGCTCTGAAAAACTGGGTTTCCCCTTTCTTTTAGAGTTTGTAGAGGAAAACACTGTGTGTACTGTGTTCTCAGTTCACACAACAAGACAGGGTAATTCGTCGAGCTACGTGTTACTCAAAAAGCTGGATTATCTACCACAAAACCAAACCCATGAGCAGGAAGAATCTGGACAGAGGAGAGGGCAGATGGCACTGGGCTCCTCAAGCATTTCTGCTTCTACAGAGCCTGCATTCAGATGCAATGAAGGTGCCCCAGAGAGTCTCACAAGTGTCAGAAAGAGCCAATGACCATTTGTGCCATTTATAGCCCGATAGTCTTCAACATTATCTCAAGCTCAATGTGTGTGTGTGTGTGTATGTGTGTGTGTGTGTACATGTATGTATGTGCCTGTGTGTGCATGTGTGTCATGTGTGTGTATGTGTGTGTATATGTGTGTGCATTGTGTGCATGTGTGTCGTGTGTGTGCATGTGTGAGCATGTGCATGTGCATGTGTGAGTACATGTATGCATGTGCCTGTGTGTGCATGTGTGTCATGTGTGTATATGTGTGTGCATTGTGTGCATGTCTGTCATGTGTGTACATATGTGTGAATGTGTGCATGTGTGTGCGTGCCTGCGTGCGCATGTGTGTGTGCCTGTGTGTGCATGTGTGAGCATGTGCACGTGTGTGTACATGTATGTATGTGCCTGTGTGTGCATGTGTGTGTATATGTGTGTGCATGTGTGTGTGTGCATGTGTTGGACCTGGCAGGTAGGTACCTGCAGTTTGCATATACCATGTAATATAAGAAAACTATCTGCTGCTTCAGGAATGAGGTACCTTATGACTATTTCTACCCATTTCTAGTTATCAACCCAGGACTGGGGAAACCACATATAGCTGTCTTTTGACATCCACAATGGGTTGTTTCCGTGATTTCCTGTAGAAGCTATTAGCTATTAGCTAACTAAGGGTGACCCCACGGGAGAGGAGAAAAACCAAGCAAATGCACATGGTGGCATCCACAGATAGTGTGTTGTCCTCTAGCTCTGCCATCCTGAGGAGAGCCATGGGTAATCCCATCAGATGAACCACAGGCCTCTAACGTCATTAGCAAACCGAGGTTCCCAGGGCTCTCAGCTGCCTCTGTCAAACCTCCCCTGCCTCTCTCCCACCCCTTTACTGTGGAAGTGTCCATTCAGGCATCAGTGATGACTTGGGGCTCCCTGTTGGGCAGTGTTAGAATCAACATTCCCATAGCTTCCTGTCCACATCAGCTAACAACCAAGATCATGGGCTCAAGTACCAGAGTCCTGCCTCCATAGGCCGTCGAGGATGTTTCCAGGGGGCCTATACCACCCAGTTGGGTTGTGAATCCGCTGCTCTCTGTAGTAACTGACTAAATAATGTTATCCTCTCAGGCCCTGCCCCTTCTCTGTGTTACTATTAACTCCCCGGGATGTGCCTCCCACAATAAAAGTACTACCTACCCTTAAATACCATTCCATGCTGTGTTTATAATCCAGGGGATACTTGGATCATCACAAAGAAATTCATCTTTCGTATCTCCAGATTCAACATTGAGGGTTCAAGCAACCAAAAAACAGAAAAGATACTTTAAAAGCTGACTAAACATGTATAAACCTTCTTCTTCTCCTCCTCTCCTCCTCCTCCTCCCCTTCCTCCTCCTACTCCTTTCTCCCCTTCTTCCTGCTCTTCTTTCTCCTCCTCCCCCATTTCCTCCTCCTCCCCCATTTCCTCCTCCTCCTCCTCCTCCTCCTCCTCCTCCTCCTCCTCCTCCTCCTCCTCCTCCTCCTCCTTCTCCTCCCCTAATCGATGTAAATAGTACATGATTGGATTACATTAGACAGGTAACGTGCAGGCTGAAGGATACAAGAAGATTGTATGCCCACATTCTGTTCCTTTATATAAAACACTGGCACTTCTACAGGAAATCACAGAAACAATCCACTGTGGATGTCAAAAGACAGCTATATGTGGCTTCCCTAGTCCTGGGGTGATAACTAGAAATGGGTAGAAATAGACACAGAGTCACAAGTCACAATCTGGAGTTAGGTGTAGGTCGAGCAACTTGGTGTGAAGAGAAATTCTGAGTGGAGGATCCTCCTCTCAACCCCCTGCTGCTGGTGTTCACTCTCTGGGCTGGGCTTTTCTGTGGCAATCACATGTGGTGCATGCACAGCTCAGAAGAGCTACATGGGACAACAAGTGATGGAGAACTGTGGGCGAAGACTTCACTGCTTTAGTGGGTAAGACTCCTCCCCTCACCCACTCTCCCATTCTGGTTAAGGGAGGTTCTGCAAAGCCTCTCTGTTTGCTGCGCTCTGATTATTACATCACATCAGCGAGTTGCTTCTACTCTGCGTAGTGATTACATTTTACTCACAGACCTAACTTTACAGGAAAAACCGGCTGGGGGATGTGATTGGCAGGAGGTGAGAAGAGTTGAGGAGTCCATGTAGAATAGACAGACTCGTAGGGCTCTTAGAACATCTGGAGGGCTGGAGGTGTGGCTCAGCACAAGAGCTCACAATGTCTCCAGAATACAGAGCGCAGTTCCCAGCGTCCACATCAGGTGACTCACAACCACACAGAACCCCACCTCCAGGGAAATGTGATGGCCTCTGGCCTCTGTGGGCACGCACACTGACATGTGCGCACCCACACATGTGTACATATCCACTCCCACGTACACACGCAAACACACACACATAATTTAAAATAGCAGAAAAGTAAATCATAAAAGAAGCAGAGAGGCCTATTTAAGTCGTGTTTAAGGGTTAATTTTTCTCTCTCTCTCTCTGATAGTTTGCTCTGTGCTAAGGGACCATCGGAGTTACTAAGAGACCATGTATGTGCAGCTACCTGTTATGCATGCTGGGAAACTCAGCGATGGGGTATTGGTGACATGATGTGGTTTGTTGGGGGCCGCCTCTTCCCACAAGCCCTCCCTTCCAGAGGCACAGGTACTTTTTGTGAAGGGTATTCTGCCTTGTCCACTGCTCCTCACCTGGGGCAGGGGTGAAGGGGTCTCCACCAAGCACACCGGGCTTTACATACAACACAGGGGAAGCTGGGGGAGTGGCGGTCTTTTGCAAGCTCAGGAGGATGCTGCCTGGTTCTGGGCCAATGAGTTGATTTGGAGGGTTCAGGTCAGATCTGATAGGGAGGGAGGAGAGGAGGAGGTAGAAGAGGGAGAGAAGGAAGCTGGGATGTGTGGATGTGTGCATGTGTGTGTGTGTGGGGGGGGTGAGAACAAAAGGCACCATTTTGCTGGCCCTGCTCTGAAAGCCAAGCCCATCAGCTCCATTTACTAGGTCTCAATAGCTGAAGCTCAAAGCACAGCCGCCTGTGGGCCAACTTCTGCCTCTTCTGGGATGTGCACTTCCCAGCGGGACTGTGAAAGGGCAGAAGGGGCTGTCCTTGGAGGAGACAGCTCAGGAAGGAAAGAGAGGGAGAGAGAAGGAGGGAGAGAGAAAGAAGAGAAGGAGGGAGAGGGAGAGAGAGCTGGCCTGTGGAGGGAGAGCGCGCGGGGTGGGAAGGAACGCGGCAGAAAGGAGCCTGGTGGGGGAGGGGAGGGAAAAGAAAGGGGCAAAGCCCCTTGCTGACACGGGGCATAACTTAATTTTCACGGTGCTGGGACGGCTGTATCGTGTAATCTGCCATGGCACGCCGTTAAAGCTTCAATGACTTTAGTGACCCAGAAGGGAGACTCAGACCGCGGAGAGGCTTTTGAAAAGAAGTGGCGATCTTTCACGATTTATGAGCTTGTCTTAAAGAAACAGACTCCACTCACTTTAAATTAATCACCCTTTCCAGGGTGCATAGAAATGGGGGTCTCAGGGCTGCGAGCTGGGAAGGCCCTGGTGCGGCTGAGCCGTGGGACCCCGCCGAAGGAGGACTGGAGAGGATAGTGGAGCGGGACAATGGTGGTGGAGGAAGGCTGCTGAGGGGAGACTCTGGACTTTAGGCATTTCTCTTCCTTCCCCAGCACCCCAGTGGGGCGGGCGAACTGCAGGGCCAGACTAGACAGGCACCAAGTCCTTAGGGCCACCAGGGAGGTCAGAGCCAGGAGAGCTGGCAGGGGTGGGAGATGGCCTATGTGTGGTGGGGAAGGACTTTATTCACGGTCCTGCACTTGCAGTCATTGTGGAAAAAGAAAAAGAAAAAGAAAAAGAAAGAAAGCAGGGGAAATATAAGGCATTTTACACCCGGAGGAAATGGGAGACCTCCCGAGTGAGTGAGTGAGTGACGCTTTGAAAGGAGAAGTGGGTATTACCGGGCCTTTTGATCCGTTCTCATTTTCCATATTTCTGAGAACAAAAGGTGAGAACCTCGCCTTAAAGTGCAGACACTTCCCTTTCCAATTCTGGCAAGGACAAATTCCCACAAAAAAAAAAAAAAAAGAAAAAGAAAAGAAAAGTAGATGTTTCCGAGAGCTGACAAGCTGATGGTCCTAAAATTATTAGTCACAGTGTCCTAAAGAAAAATCTCAGATGAGAAATTCTCTGTAAGTTGATACAACCAATGGGGCAAAGGGTCGTATTATCTCTAAGACCCCCTTAGCCAAAGCAAGCATTTTTCTTGCTAGCATACTTCACCTCTGCACAGGATAAATGAGCCCAAGGTGAGGAGTCCCCGGCTGTCCTGTCTTCTCTTTGGGGCTGTCCTTTGTGTCATTTTGTGTCCCTGCGGCCCTGAGCCTTAACACTTTGGAGCCTTTTGTATTTCCAAGGCCTCACCAGCAGCTGGTTAAATGGAGTTACCTTTGAACTGCTCTCAGTGTTTGGAGGCCCCTTCCTCTCCTAAACACCAATGAATGTAAGTGAGAGAAGTTGGGCTTGGGTCAAAAGAACATCCAGAGACAGCAGGCAGACTAAGTCAGCCAGTCCTTGGTGGTTTTGACAGAAAACATAGTTGAGCATCCCTAATCCAATATGACAGCTGTAATTCTGGGACATTTCAGATTTGCAATATCTGGATTAAGGACGTCCAGCTGGGAAAGTCTAGACAGAGATTCCAAAATGGGGGAAATTGTTCCAGGCACTCAGAAAACGGGCGTCACTTATCTCAGTTCAGGGCTGACATTGAGACAGTTTCCCCTAAAATAACAGCGTCAGTCCATGACTCACGCTTCCCATACAGAAGCAGATGCTACAAGGAAATCAAAATTGTAGGCCAACCTCCCACCTGCCCTTGTGAGATATTCGGACATGGTCCACAGTGCATTTAAATCAGTGCCTTTCCCTAAGGATTGTCAGCAAGGCCGCAGGCTCAGAAGTCACACCAGGCACATACCTGGTGCCCACCAGTTCATTGCCAATGACTGACACTCTGCAAACACAAGCTGCAGTCCTGGTAGGATGCTGCTTTTCCGTGGCCTCCTTCTCAGCCCAGCAAAGGAGGCGGCCATGGCACTGCCCCAGCCCACTTGTCTGACAGAGCACTGTACTTGCCTAGAGATTGAACACAGTAAAATTCCAACATACTGGGGTGGGGTCCAAGCAGAAATCCACTTAAAAACTTTTATAAAACAGCTATTGCTATAGACTTCACGTGACATTTTGGACTTGACGATTCAGTAGCGTCTACTGCTTTTACAATGCTGTGTAACCTTGACACCCATCTAGATGAAAAGCCTTCGTGACACTCCAAAATAAAACTTGGTAAGCGCTGTCTTCCTGCCCAGGTTCTCCAACTCCACTGCAGGCAGCTATTGGTCTTTCTGACTCTATGGTCCCGCCTACTAGGGATATGCCCTCAAGCAGTGTCAGCTCTTGTGGCCTTTTGTATCAGGTCTGGCATGCACATTTTTAAGAGTGTCACTTCATCCAGGTAACTGTGGCCGCTCTAAGGACAGATCAGGTGTGTGTGTTTCTTCCTAAAAGATCTCAACTTCATCGTTACCACATTGCAACATCAACTACAAAACACTCATAATCGCTTCCCCCTTACAGTCTGTCTGACAGCAGCAATCTAAAGGCCTTGGCAGTCTCTCAGTTTCTGGACCTGTACAGATTCCTTTGACTGTAGTGTCAGAATGACCTAAACACCTGGCTCTTACTTCTGGGTATTGGTCTCTGGCTTTTTGTTTGTTTGTTTGTTTGTTTATTAACTTATTTATTTATTTTACACAGATAGAGTCCTCCTGTGTTTTTGGGCTCTAAGGCAGAATATTTCTACTACCACAGTCATCCACTGTGATCTTCCAAGAATGCTCCTACGTCCCTCATTTCTTGATCTTGCCATTCTGAACGCTTTCATTCATGAAATTGCTTGGGTATTTTTCATTGTTGGTCTTTCATTAACATAGGTTCCCAGGTGGTGCTCTTGAGACAGAGGCACCATTTTTAGAGAAACAAAACCTACATCGCGTCTCATTCATGAAATTAATGTTTATTCCAAGCATGCTCTTAAGGAGCACAGTCCGGGCAAATAAAGACTTCAGGACGCCGCAGTTTCATCGTCGTGAATGTGGTGATGGGGGAGGGGGCAGGAGGGCAAAAGGGGCGAGAGGGGTGTGCAGCACTTCTTGTATTCATGATGTGTTCCCTGTCGTATGTGCTTTCTCCTGAGCTCAAATTACCGAGTTCTCACCACAGCCTCTTTGGGGATCAGAACGGAAAGGCAGAGGGGAGAGTTCTCAGTAGGATGACCTGTGCCTGGGGGACCTACTGACCAGAAGGGAGACTCATCACATTTCCATTTATCTATCACCTACCACCTTCTAGTGACATCATAACCTTCAGCCCTCCGGCCCAGTATGGAGGCTTCCCTAGCACGGTGACATGGAGCCATTTTATAACATTGTTAAGTCCATCAAAGAGCTTGGGAGAGCAGAGTCGTACATGAGACTTCAATGATAGGGGATCAGGGAGACGTGAGGTCACAAATGACCAGCGTCAGAAATCATGTCACCAGTCAAGGGGTGTCCAGGACCTGTGCCACTGAACAAGCAGACTAAATGTCACAAGAAATCAACCTTACATGAAAGAAATCATGAAGCCACCTTTAACCTACATGCACTGACTATACCAGGTTTCCTGACACCATGCAATGCTTGATTTAGGGATCAGTGGGGGCCATGAACCACAGTTCCATTTTTGGTCAGGATACTATTTAGATGAGGTAGGATGTTGCACAGAATTTATAACTTAAGTGTTTATTCTGACACATGTGACAATGACTGGGCCGTGCTCAGCTTCCCAAGGTGCTGACTGTACCTCCGTGCGGCTCATCAGGTATGAGGACAAAGCCAAGCAGAGTATGTCAAGTCTATCTGCCTGCTTCAGCCGGAGTTTCTAGAATTATCGCAGAGAACTCCGATGTTGAAATGTGGATCTCGGTTTCACAGATTCCGTGGATCCAGAGGTCAGGTAGATGACACTGACCCCTGACTCAGTCTCATGCTCTGGACTCCCATGTGGGCTCCTCCCTTTTAGCCTTTGGTCCTTCTGCCATGGCTCCCTCCAGCTCTCGACTTCTCTCCTTCAGAGCCACAGCTTGTTTAGGGCGCTGGGTTATAATGGTGATGGCTTAGCCTTGGTTCTATCGGCTCTCATAGCCTCAGTAGTTAAAAGTATTGTCTTGACTGACAAGACATCAAAAATAGCTTTTTCCTTACACAGTTAGTTTGTAATCTCCCAAGCACACAAATCATATTGATTTTGGGGGGAAAAAATCAGAACTCGTCTTTATAAACTATCCACGTTGAATTTTCGTCTTAGAAATTAACTTCATAACCAATAATGTATGCTTACACAAAACAAAACTCTTCAGACAATCTTCGTCTCGTTTTATTAGAGATGAACAATGACAAAGCTTTTGAGTGGCCTATGGCAATCTGTCTGTGGTGCTGTCGCAAGGAACCATACACTGGGCAGTTTGTAAAGGACAGAGTTGACTCTCCACAGTGTTGGGAACGGACAGGTCTACGATCCAGTTCAAAGTGCTAGAGCTTCATGGAGTCTGTTCCTGCCCACATATTGGGGAAGGAGCTCAAAGGGCAGAGTCCCTCTGCGAAGGTCCCCTGACCCTTTCCTCAGTCTGTCTCCCACTCATGACACCAGCCTCATACTATGACTACACTGACCATTCCTGAACTTAGAGAAAAATACTCACACCAGAGTGCACATTATCATGCACACAGTTACACACTCACGGCCTAGCAAGGCCTTCCTTAGAGCACACACAATTATGGACATGGTTTTGAAAGTGCTAGCAAACAAGCCCAAGGGAATGAACAGAAGCTGACCAGGAAGGACTCCTGGGTCACTTGTTGTCTTTCGTCCTAGACTTCCTTCCAAGGCAGTCCTCAGAGCTCTGGTGTCACATTTCCCGGAGGAGAGTTGGAGGTTAGACCCGCTCTGAGATCAGTGGAGACCACTTGGTTATCTGTTTCAGATCTCCAGCCCTCAGAGAAGTAGCCACTGTGAGAGCAGCAGGAGCCCACCCTGCCCCTTCCCCTGCTGTGCCTCTCCTCCCCACCATCTGTGGGGTCTTTGCAGGCCAGGAAATGCCACCCTCACCCCAGCACATCTGGAAACTTTTTTAAAGTGTAGATTTTTGTTTTTCAGGTATGGCCACACATGGCAGGCCAGGAAGCAAGGGATTCAGGGACCAGGTTCGCTCTTTTACAGTAATTAGCTCTTTCATTATTTAAGAAGGTTTAGCAAGAACCCATCTCATTCCTGAAGACTGAATTTCCTCCCATCTGGTCCCACCCCTTCAAGGTTCTGTCACCACACTAGAGACAAAAGCTCAGATGATAAGAATTTAGGGACACTCCCCCCTCAATGCAGAGACCTGTGACTGTCATTCCCGAGTGTCAGGTCCATCACAGAGCAAAGCTGGCCAGAAGAAAGGGAAGAATCTTTAGTAAACCTAATCCAGTAAGTTGACCAACCTTAGCGGAGACTCAGGTAACGACTCCCTATCCCTGATTCTGAAATTGCAATGGAGTAGCTCCCTCACTACAGCACACAACCCAAGGCACCCTACAGATTGCCATTACCTTTAAAGGGGGCACTGGTTATCATTGCCTATTAAGCATATAGCCTCGGGCTGGAGAGATGGCTCAGTGGTTAAGAGCATTGACTATTCTTCCAGAGGTCCTGCGTTCAATTCCCAGCAACCACATGGTGGCTCACAACCATCTGTAATGGGATCTGATGTCCTCTTCTGGCTACAGTGTACTCATAAAATAAACAACTCTTTTAAAATATATATATATATTAAATGTATATATATATTTAAATATATCTTTAAATGTGTGTGTGTGTGTGTATATGTGTGTGTGGGTGTGTGTAGCCTGAGGGACCAATCTACATGTTCACCACAAAAGAATGGATAGAGAAAATGTGTTTTATACATACAATAGATTTCTAAAAGCTTTATTTCATTTTAGAGTGTGTGTGTGTGTGTGTGTGTGTGTGTGTGTGTGTGTGTGTGTGTTGTTTCCATATATTGTGTGTTTGCCACAAGTGATATGCTTTGTAGAGCACAGTATGGTACATGGGGGAGGGTGCCTCAGCGGTCATGCTGAGGCATCCCCTCCCCCCAACACAAGGTATCAGCAACACAAGGTATACTAAACACAAAGGGTTTAGTGTAGAATAGAGGTTATTAGGGGGCATGGGAAGGGGGCTTGAGAAGGGTGTAGAGGCAGAGAAAGAGAAAGAGAGGGGACAGAGAAGAGAGAGAGAGACAGAGAGAGAGAGAGAGAGAGAGAGAGAGAGAGAGATCAGAGAGAGCAAAGAGAGGTCAAACAGTTCCTTTTATAGAAAATCAGGCCTCCCTGGCTGTTTCTAGGTAACTATTGGGCAAATCTTAGGAGGATCTTGACAGTGCCAACATTAAGCATGCCTTGGCAGTCAGAAGAAGGCATCAGATCCCCTAGAACAAGAGTTTAGGATAGTTGTAAGCCACCATGTGTGTCCTAGGAACTGAACCCTGGTCCTCTGCAAGAGCAGCCAGTGCTCCTAACTACTGAGCTATCTCTACACCCCTCATGATGCATGGTTTTTCAAACATTAAGAAGAATTAAGTTATGTCATTTGAAGAAAAAAATAGTTGTAACTAGAAATAATCAGAATGAGAGAAGTCAGCTAGTCTGGGAAAGACAGATACCATGTTTCCTCTCATTTGCCATTCCTAGATTCTATGTAGCAACATAGTATTGCCTATGTGTTCATGCCTTGCAAGTAGGAGACTAAGCAGAGGGGAAAGGAAGACAAAGGGATGGGGCAAAGCAGAATATGTTCAACATACAATTAGAAAAAATAACGTAGCCTGTTTCTCACACTGACTCATAAGGCCCTCCCCTCCCCCGTGAGAATCTCAGGCACACGACGTGAACATCCATTATGGCCATTATAAACCACTGTGCTGGTGGCACTCTGCTACAGAGCAATAAAGAAGAATTAAACTCCAGCCTCTTCAGTGAAGTGCGCTACATTAGGTCCTGGTGTCTAGAGAGTACATTCATTGTGGAAGAACTGGTAGCAGTGAGTTTCTGCAGAACTCAGTATGCCCTGAGGTCTGCCATGAAGACAAGAGTTGGGCATTAGTGTTAGGAGTCCCCCTGCACTCTCTACAGGGCTACATTTAGTTCTGAAGTTGAAGGGCAGTATGCTGTGGGTGTGGGCTTCACTGGATAGCATAATTCCCACGAGGGGGCCCAAGGACTATCCTGAGGTCGAACTCTGATGGAGAGGGTCACCAGCATGGCTGCATTTACAGTCCTCTCTGTACAGCGAGCAAGAGCTGTTCGTGTTAGACAATTTCCAGTCAAATCCACACCGGCAAGCAACACCTTCCTAGACCACGACAGTAAAGTATTCTGAGAGCAATGTGGTGGTGGTGAAGTGTAAGGACCTATAAGAGCTGGAGACACTAGGGAAGTCACTGGGACACCAGAGCCATCCTCATTGGTGGGGCAGTGCCACCTGATGGTAGGTCAAGTCAGACTGGCTTTGGTTCTCAAGGAACAGAGTGAGCTTGGGATCCTCCTGGGAGCCAGGGATCCTCCCAAGTCACCCACATGGACTATGTGCCTTGCTCCAGTGTCTCCAGTGGTCAGAATGAGGATGGTCTCTCTAGGCTCATGTGTTTGAACACTTGGCCACAGTTGGTGGCTCTCTGGGGAGAGTTAGGAGTCTGCCTTGTTTGAGGAGGTCTGTCACTGGGGGGTAGGCTTTGAGATTTAAAAGGACTTGTGCCACCCCCAGTTAACTCACCTCCAAGTTTCAGATCAAGACATGAGCTCTCAGCCACCAAGCCTTTGCACCACCGATGCTGGAAACCTGGAAATGCAGATTCCAGTTTCAGTGAAGGCAGCAGCAGGGCAAATCACCAGGCAAGGAGGAGGCCAGGTGAGGGAAAGGCAAGTCATGCACACCCCTATCCCCCCAACAACCCTCTGCTCTTTTGTTACCTAGTTTTGCACTTCAGCTAAGGAGTTCAAGACAGTGTCTCTACTGAGGCTCCTGCTCTGTGGTTCTTAACTGTGGCAAGCTGACATTTGAAACGCAGTAGCAGCTGTGTCCTAGTTTTGCTTGCCAGGGGAGAACAGTTGTTACACACAATAATGCACAGAAAATATTTTCAGGGGATTTCCTCTCCACGTATTTTGAGCTGATCTTCGCCTGTGTGCCTGTGTGTTTACATGCTTTTGGAGTCCAGAAGATAACTTTAGGTTCCATGCCCCAGGATCCTCTAGCCGTTTGTTTGTTGGTTTGTTTGTTTGTTTGTTTGTTTGTTTGTTGAGGCTGTTTGTTTGTTGAGGCTCCCACAGGTCTGGAGCTTCCCAATAAGGTCAATGAATCCTAAGACTATGTCTGCTTTGTCTTCCCAGTGCTAGGATTATAAGCACAACTCCTCCCCTCCCCCGCCCCAACACCTACCTTCTTCTAGTATGTGTTCTGAGGATCAAAGTCACACTTGCAGGGCAGGGACATACTGCCTATGCCACTTCCTCAAATTTCAAGTGGATTCTTCATTGTTTTTCTAACAGATTTCCCACGAAAGTGGTTTCTTTCGTCAAAGAACCCAGGGGCTGTTAAGACTCAGACGTCAGTCTGACTGGCCAGCTTCTCTACTTTACCCTCTAGCTTTCACACCTGCAGGTCAATCTCAATGCAATGCTGACTGACCATACACCTTGCTGCAGCAAAAGTTCTGTGGTGTAGACGACAATTCATCCCATTACTACCAGAACGTGATCTCAGGTAGAACACGAACTCTGAGTGTGTAGTATCCCACTGCTCTGTTCAGCTGGACTTTGAACTGTCCTGGCTGTGGTGATAACCCCGGAAGGACCCTGAGAAGAAACATGGTGAGCTGATTTGGGAAGCGGCATCCTTTGCTCCACAGGCCCCCAACACACACACAGTTCAAGGCACTGAAGGGCCCTCTCTGAAGTGGCCTCGTTACAGGGGCCAGGATCAGGGCTGGGTGTTTCCAGGCTCTTGGCTCTTAAGTAATAATGAAATGGTGCCTCGCACCGATTGCAGAATAGCGAGGGAACTTGATTCCAGAGTTCTTGATTCTTGGAACGGTCCAGATCAAGTGAGCTGTTCAGAGTGACATGAGTCAGCCACTCTAAAACTCCAGCACTGTTTGGGGCTTCCTTTCATAGGCTCAGGTTTCATAGGTTCAGGTCTGGTTACTAGTGTCATAATTTGGGGGTGTTTCTCAATTTTGACCCACAGATTTGGACTCTGTAGACCTTTGTCCAATGCAAATGCTCCTTTCCATGGTGCACCTGTTTTAATCATAGGCAGGTCCACTTATGGATAAGATAGGATGATCAATAGGAAAGTCTTCCTAAAAAGCTCACTTTGAAGACATACTTTGCCTAATCACGTGTGCACTCAAAAACAGTTTGGGCCATATTGATGCCCCACCTTCCAAACCCAGGTCTGGTTAGGAATAGGTATGAATGCAAACTGTCTATATTTTGTGGTTGTTGAGAAAAGGAGAAAGCTATGCTATGGTTAAGAGAGGACTGTGTGCATAGTACAGGCAGGTAAGGGTCTCAGATGGCCAAGTGCATTATTAGACTAGGAGTGTGTGCAAAGCCCATACCAAGTGGAGTCCCAGGCTGCTAAATTTCCCTATGCTTGCCTGCCTCAGTCTGCCTTCCTTTCCTTTGATTAGAGGCTTCTTTAGAGTCTTTCAAATAAAATCCACAAGAACACATCTTAGCTTTGTTTTTATCATCGACAGTTTCAGCTGCTCAAGCCAACTCTTCAGGCCCAGTTCCCATCATCACAGGAAGCCCAAGTGAGGGCTGTGCAGAAGACCACTTGAAAGAGAGAGACCATATCCACATAAACTTTATTTCAATATTTTATTATTAGACATTCATTTAATCACAATGCCTAATTTACATATTAAAATCATAACAGGTAGGAGAAAACAGTATATATAGGGCTAGGTATGATTCAAGACTTGGGGCATTCACTGGGGTCTTGGAGTGTCTCTCTCAAGGATAGATGGAGACTACTATACCTCATTTTATTTTGTTAAGATGCTCTAGTGGTTGTATGAAGCCTGCTCACATCATAGAAGATAGTACTCTTTGCTCAAAGTCTACTGATTATGATATCAATCATAATTTAAAGTGACCTTTTCAGCAGTACCTACACTGTGTTAGGAACAGTGGCACAGCTGACTTGTTATGTAAAATTGACCATCATGAACTTTGCTCACCAGCCTCCAAAAATCACCAGGAATTGGGATCTTTGGGGGTCAGCTTAGTAGAATCCTCAACAACTGGCCGTGGAAGACTAACTGTTGAAGAAGAGACTTTCGAGAAGATACATGGGACATGGGGTGGCAGCAAGCGGAGGGAGGCAGGAGGACCAGGCTTGCAGCCACCACTTTGCAAATTCCCAGCCTCTTGCTGTTCTGTCAAAGGACATTTGCTTCAGATGGCATTAAGCTACTGTGTGTGGTCCATTGGCACCTTTACCAGGCTTTGGTAAAGGCGGCATTACCTTCACCTTTGGTCTTGCTTCCTAGAAAATCATTAGTACAGAACCATATGGATACCAGGAGACTCCATTTGGAGATGAGTGTCTCCACAGTGTAAGTAAGCAATCTCGAGAGTCTGAGCTTGAGACCAACTTGACAAGGGCTAGAATCACCTGAAAGGAGGGAACCTCAATTAAGAAAATGCCTCCATAATATCAGGTTGTAGGCAAGCCTGTAAGGCATTTTCTTAATTAGTGACTGATAGGGGAGGGCCCACGCATTGTGGGTGGAGTAATCCCTGGGATATTGGTCCTGAGTTCCATAAGGAAGCAAGCTAAACAAGCTGTGAGGAACAAGCCAGTAAGCAGCACTCCTCCATGGTCTCTGCACCAGCTCCTGCCTCCAGGTTCCCGTCCCATTTGAGTTCCTGCCCTGACTCCCTTTGATGATGGGCAATGATGTGGAAGTGTGGGCCAAATAAACCCTTTCCTCCCCCAAGTTGCTTTGGTCATCATGCTTTATTGCAGAATCAGAAACCCTGACTAAAACTAAATTTGCCCATGTCAAGTTGGTACAACTTGACAGGACCAGGACCAGAAACCCTCTGACCTGCTCACATGTACTGTGGCATGTATGAACTCACTCTCTCTCTCTCTCTCTCTCTCTCTCTCTCTCTCTCTCTCTCTCTGCTATCTACTTTGTTTGAAACAGACTCTCCCTTTTCTTGTTATACACTAAGCCAGGTGGCACTTGAGTTTCTGGAAATTCTTCTGTTTCTATCTTTGTGTTAGTTTCAATTGGCAACTTGACACAATCTAGATTACTTGGGAAGAGAATGTCAATGGGGGCTTGTTTCGTCAGGTTGGGCATGTCTGAGCGGATTGCCTTGATTATGTTAATTGATGCAGGAAGAAGATCCAGCCCATTGTGGGTGGCACCTACCCTAGGTTTGGGTCCTAGACTGTATAAGAGCAGTGAAGGTAGACTGAGTTGTAAGTATGAATATATTAATTCATTTCTTTCTGCTTCTGAGTATGGATGTGATATGATACGCTGCTTCAAGTTCCTCCCACCTTTATACCACCGAAGCCATGAACCAGAATTAGAATCTGGAATGATGAGCTAAAATAAATGTTTTCTCCCCTAACTTACTTCAGTTGGAATGTTTTACCACAGCACCAAAAGATGAGTCTCAGACAAGCTCCCATCTCACGTAGGAGCCCCGGAGATGACTTTGCACTAAAATTTCTAGTGTTGCTTGGGTTCTGGTGATTCAAACGGAAATCCTCGTGTTTGTACATTATCCATTGGGCCTTCTCCACAGATCTAAAGACATTTAATGGAGGTGAAACAGTCCTGCTACCTCCTCCTCCTCCTCACCCTTTCTTCATGACATACAGCTACAGTGTGGGTCTTGAAGTCCCCTAAAAAAACCCAAGCGTTCAAGGCGCAGCCCCAGGGTGGTTCTATTGGGAGGAGGCAGGACCTTTAAGAGGTGGGAAATGTTAAGGGAGTTAGGACACACCCTTATAGAAGACTGCAGAACTGAAACCTTTCCCTCCACTTCTTCCCTTTGGCCTCTCAGCCACGAGGTGAGCAGTTTTACTCTGTCATAGACCCTTGCCATGGTGGGACTGTGAACCAAAATAACCCTTTTCTTTTTATAGGAGACAATAGCAGACATCTGTTGTGTGTGCTAGGAAAGAAGAAGTCAGCAACCGAGGTGACCTTTAGGCTTCCCCTATATGCATGACATCAGGTTTGTGTAGTTTGACCCCACCGTGCTCCCTATTTCTGGACCAATACACCTATCCCTGGTTCTGTGTGTGTGCTCAACTCCATGTGGTGTCCTATTAATGGTTACTATTTTGGAAAGGTCAGACCCAACACATTCTAAACTATCATGCTTTCTTTTCAACGAAAACCATACAACATAGGCTTTTCCTGATGTACACTTTTCCTGACTGTTCTTTTGTGTGACTTGCTCACCTCAAAAATGTCCATGGTGAGTCGGGTAAAGGACTCCATACGGGAGGTGGCAGAATCATTCCCAAAAGTAGCAGGGTCATGGTTAGCATTCCCTTCTCACCTGGAGCCGCTGTGACTGTCCCACAAAGGTAAGCACCAACCTAACCACAGACCCAGCAATCTACAGCCATGCCCTACCTTCGGGATGTGCTATTGCAGCTGTGACACAAGTGCAGTAGTCAGTCACTGTCTAGTTGAATTTAAAGCTCACTTTGCAAGGTGGAAATCATGCCTGAAATTTCTCAAGTGGCCAAGAATCTGAGACCATATAGACCATGTGCCTAGGGGCAGAGCAAATACTATCGCTCTGCTGAAGGAACATAAATGACTCCTAAGGACACCCACAGATCCATGTCTCACTCAGACAATATCAGAGAAGTCTCTTCCTCCAGTAGATGGGAACTAATGTGGAGAACCAGGACTGGGGGACAGGGGAAGACAGACACTGGAACACTCAGTCCTGAATGGGGTGTCCCATCAATTCTCTCCCCCTCATGGTTCAGGGAACTCTGCTAAAGAGAAGGCGGAGAGAAGAAGAGCCAGCAGGGACAGAGGACACCAAAGAAAGAGTGTTTTCCGAACACAGCAAGACCCTCAGAGACTGTTGGCAGCATGCACAGAGCCTGCAAGAGGTTCAGGCCAGATGGGGTCCCAGTGTCAAGAGACAGAGGTGGACATGATCTCCCGTCTCTAACCAAAAAGCTACCTCCCGCTGCTAAAGAAAGAGTATTTTTCTCCAATGGAGTTTCGTAGACTATGCTTGAGGGGAGGCACGATGCCCAGTAGTAGAAGGTCAACACATAATGAACTCAGTGGTATTTTGTAGATCTTTGTCTTGTTGCTTTGTTAGGGCTTTGTTTGTTTGTGTTAATCTTGCTGGTCTTTTGCTTGTATATTGTGGTTTCCCACTTTGTGTTGCATGGGTTTTGTTTTTGTGCGTCCATGTGTTTCTTGCGCCCTTTCAACATTATTATTATTGTTGTTGTTGTTTTACATGCTTGTTTTCTGAAGACGGGGGTTGGGGGGTGGGCATTGAGTTGGATGAGTGGGGAGCTGAAGAAGATCTGGGAAGAGGTGGGGGAGGGGATATATGGTCAGAATATACTGTATGGCTTATCGATAATATTTTTTAAAAAGAAAAATCACCTCCCAGCTACCCGATGGGGAAGTCAAATCCACCTGGCAAAAGTCAAGTGTTTTGGATCGTCTTGGGGGGTCAGTGCGGCCAAGAACAATTCAGGCAAAGAAAGCACTTGTCTTGGCTTGGATTCCCCTGAAGATACACCCTGGGCTCTCGGGAGGTTTACTGAGAGTATCTTTAAGGGACAGCGTGGTAAGGTGAGGAGGCAGTGAGGCAGGTGAGCAGCCCGCCCAGCCTTGTCCAGCGTCAAGGACTTTTTTTTTTGCCTCTGCAGAGAGTGTGGATGACCTTGACAGAGATGTAGGTCTGACGTTTGTTTGACTTGTGGCTGATGAGCGGTTCCCAGAGTGGTGGGCGGAAATGTACCTCCGTCCTGCGGGAGTTCCGGTGACATCCGCTGCAGCATCTTCGGAAGCAGGAAATCATCAGACATAGCTTGGGAATCGTGGGGGTTTGCTGCTAAAGTAGCGTACTGTCAGGAACGTCAAACCATGCTGGATGGGGGAGTGGACGGGTCTACACTTGCTGGTGGTACAAGCCCATAGCGCCTGTGACTGGGTGTAGGAGCCCGAGGTGGTGTAGCATTGGAAGTGGGTGCTCTGCTGGGTCAGCTAGGCTTGCGAGTGTGACCTCCACACACCAGAGAACTAGAGAGGAATAAAAAGCCACAGATGAGGGACTGAGGATAGCCGCCAATCATGTATCTGATGGATACAGGTCTCCCTCATCCTCTCAAATCCCTCTGACTCAAATGCGATTTACATAGGGGCCTTTGTGAACAGGAGACCCCTCTATGGGGCTGCCTCTGCTTCCTTCCCACCCCTCCTGAGCATGCGCAGACAACGGACGCACATGGGGACATCACTGTTTCGCCGTGCCCTTAATTGCACAGATCTCCTGCTCGAGGTTCTGACTAATGGTAAGTTATTTGTTCAGAAAGATTTTACGACTCCCATAAAACGTCAATTACAGTTTTAAAAATAACGTGTAGATTTTCTGTAACCTGATGCTGCCATCTTGGTCCCCAGGGGGAATATTAAATTCAAGTAGCAATAACTAATCATTTAAGCGATACATAAATAACCCCGGGATGGAGCGCTGTTAAGAGTTAATAGTCTCCCACACACTCCATAGAGGTTGAGGCTCCACTCAATTAACATGACCCCGGGAGGGGGGGTGCAGGGGCCAAACTGCACCCAGTCGTTTTGTTGAAGGTATTCAACCCCGCACACATTCACTTCCTTCTTTATGTCGGCTCTTTTCAGCAGGGAAGCTCTCTGCAGTCCCTGGTCTGGAGAACAATCACGGTACAGTCTCGGAGGACAGAAAGAAAACTGGGGTCATAAATATGTTAAATGGGTGCGTGGGTTTAAGTGGCTTTGTAAACGAAACACGGAGGAAACCTCAGACTAATTAATGAATATCTGGCAGCAAGAAAGCCTGGAGTTGGGGGGACTGCCTCTTTGCGGGGTGAGGACACAATCAATGGCTAGATAATTCTTTCTCCCCCCCAGGAAGAGTGCTTACGTATTTTGAAAACATTTTTCAAGATCTCAAGCACAGCGGCTTGATGGAAAAATACCCGATGAGATTGAGCAAAAACATTTAAAGAGCAAAAGACTGCCCTTTAAAATGGTGGTTTCTCTAACTGGGTCTCCAAAGAAGGAGTCTGTGCATTTTAAAAGTACTACTATCATTGTATTTGGAGTAGGGAAAGCACAATCGTTTGAAATTGTTGAATTATAGCCTCTGGTTGGATTCACAGAGCATTACAATGTAGGGATGCTTTCCTGGTATGTGACCACTGATAAGCACTGATATCCACTTGGATAGATAAAAAGATAGATTATGTGTTATGGCTTTCCCGTGTGTTCTAAAATGTTCCTGTCTCTATTTGGGGAACACGATATTCTTAAAGCACTTTTTAAATTAGCATATGTATTTATTTGGGAAGGTAGAGGCTGCTCACATGTGTCAAGAAGCCCATTGTGAACCCCTCTGCGCTTTCTTGATCCTGCTCTGGGAGGGAAGCCAATGAAGCGAGCATTTGACTGAGTCTTGAAGATGCTGTTCTGTAAGAGCTAACTGGAGACCAAGGACCAAACACACCACAGTGGAGAAGCTGGACAGGGATGTGTGGAGGAGAGTGAGGGAGAGATGAGGGGGAAAGAAGAAGGGGATGGAGGGGGGGGGAAGAGGAAGGGGATGGAGAGGGGGAGAAAGGGGAAAGAAAAGATGAAGGGAGGGATGGAGGGGGAGAGGAAGGAAGGAATGGAGAAGAGGAAGGGAGGAGGGAAGGAAAGAGGGAGACAAGGAGGAAGAGAGTGAGGGAGGGGAGACTCTGTGGAAGAATGGATAAAATACACAATGCCACTGGATGGGGGTGGGGGACACAAAAGCCCAAAGTAATAGAAAAACAGCAAACAACACTTCTGCTCCTAGTTTGTCCCCAATGTCCTTGTTTAAGTAATAAATAGTTGAGCCCATTCAATGTTAAAATACTAAGCGAGCTGTCTAAGCCTCTTGTGTTGAGCTGTTTCAGTGGCTTTAGCGCCAATGATTATAAAAACAAACAAACAAAATCCCTTCTAAGTCCTCTCCACACTGACTCTGCCAAACCCATTTTATTGGTATTGCATATTAAGCTAAGGACTCACCAAGTTACAATCCTTAAAACACAATTCACAAGTGACATTAATTCTGCAAGTTTCTCCCAATACTGTAGAAAAGAAAGAGAATTAGGTTTTTTTTTTTTAAACAGAGAATCCAGGGGTAAACTTAATAGCGCTTTTTAAATCCCCCCCCCTTGGAGATAGTATCTCTATGTATCCCTGGCTGGCTTGGAACTCACTATGTAGACCAGGCTGGCCTTGAACTTACAAAATCCACCTGCCTCTGCCTTCCAGGTGCTGGGATTAAACATGCATGTTATCACTACTCTTTTTTTTAATTTAAAAAATTATCTACTTGCTTATTTATTATAAAAATTTTGTTCAATGTGGGTGAGGGATTTACATGCATGTGGGCCCCACGTGGAGGACGGAGGGCAGCTCGTTCTCTTCTTCCATCATGTGACTTCTTGGGAGGGACTCTGGCTTAGCGGTGAACACCTTTACCCACTAACCATTACCCATTGGCCTTAATGGCTCTTAGAGTCTAAGACTTGGACAGTTAAGGAGTAGATGCTCGGGTCAAGTCTAATAAAATCAAAGCTAAGAGTTGAGCACAAGGAGAAGTCAGTGGGACTGTGGGCGAGGAGCAGGGCAGCAGTCTTAATAAGAGGAATTGCACCGGGAGGAAGAGGGAGGCTCGCACTCTCATGGTCCCAGGGGCGGCCTTTCGGGGCCGCTTGCGTCAGCTTCCGTCTCCACGTGCGGCCAAAGGACTTCCATTCTACTCCTACTACACTAGGCTGTTATTCTCTGAACACCTTGTGGCTCTCACGGAAGACTCTGGTGAGCAATGGGTAGAAAAGGATCAGGAACCAGTGGATAGTGGGGGCTGAGGACAAGAGAAGAGGGATAACTAGAACATGGATGTGAGGGAGTTTCCTGAAGAGATGGAAATATTATAAAAGCCGACTTGTGACAATGGCTGTACAATGGCTGTACAACAAAAATCCTTGACTTATATACAGTTATTGTATATAAAATTTACCCAAATGTTATAAACATGCCTACCAGACCAAGGTAATAATAGAAGGCCATCATAAGTTATGTGTTTTTTTTTTATTCAAACACACATTGCGCACCCTACACCCCAGTAAATATTTAAGAGTACCCTTCAACCCTACAGGGTTACAGCCACCTCCCATATTTTGTTAGGCATGAGACTTGTTAGCTCTAGTTTTCATTTCTTAGTCTTAGTAAAGAAACACTACAGGGACTATTTCATGACTTGGAGAAGAAAAATAGTGATGTAGTTGCCTGGTAACTAGAAATCATTAGCAAATTTCCTGCAGGGGCTTCGGTGGGCAGCTGTGGGGTCCGTGGCAGCCTAGAGGGATGCCCAGCTCCAGGGGCCAACCTCCATTTGGATTCCGTGGTCACTACCGTGGCAGCGAGCTGGGAGTCTTGTTGCCAGAATTTGCCCAGAAGAAGCTTAGAAAAGAATTCTTCAGCAATCTTGCATGTTGGTTAGATTTTTAAAACAAGCCACAGTGTGGTCCAAAGAAAATAGGATCAATTCAGCTGATGGACTGAAGTCTTGTACCCTCTGTACTGTGGTCAAAACCTCACAATTCAGCACTTGAATAAATTCCTAAGACTTTCTGTTGGCCAATATTAACTTCCCCAACTTTTTATAGTGTCTGAAGCTGCAGGTTGGGATAAAGGGTCAGGACTTGACAAATCTCTCCTCTCCCTTTCCCCTCCCTTTCCTCTCCCCACTTCCCTCTCTCCCTTTTCTGCCTCTCTCCCTCTCTCCCTCTCCCCCTCCTTCCTCCCCTATCTCCCTTTCCTTCATTCTCCCTCCCCTCCCTCCCAGACTCTCTTTCTCTCCCCTCACCCTCTCCCTTTCCTCTCCTCCCTCTCCCTCTTTCCTCCCCCTTTCTCCCCTCTCTCCCTTATCTGTCCCTCTCCCTCCTCCTCTCTCTCTCCCTTTCCTCTCCTCCCTCTTTCCCTCCTTCTCCCTCCCCTCCCTCCCAGTCTCTCTTCCTCTCCCCCTCCCCCTCTCCCTTTCCTCTCCCTCTTCCCTCCCTCTTTCTCCCCTCTCTCCCTTATCTGTTCCCCCCTCTCCTCCTCCACCTCTCTCTCTTTCCTCTCCTTCCTCTTTCCCTCTTTCTCCCTCCCCTCCCTTCTACCCTCTCTTCCTCTCCCCATCTCCTCCCTCTCTCTCCTTCTCCCTCCTCTCCCTTCCACCATCTCTCCCTCTTCCCCTCCCTCTCCCTTCCCCCACGCCCCCTCTCCCTTTTCTCTTCTCTCTCACCATCAGTCCTGTTCTTCTCCCGGCCTAAACACAGGGCCCAGCATTCTCCTAAATATATATCACGGACACTACTAAATTCAATCATTGAAATCCTGTGAGCATAAGCCTTGCCTTAAAGGCTAGCCCAGCTGTAAACAGGACATTATCCAACTGGGGAAAGCCTTGACTCAGTGCAGGGGTATTATGGTGCTGCTTGAAGGGGCATTGGCTCCACTGGCTTTCTTCAGCCAGATCCAGTTTATGAGGAAGTAAAAGGAAGATGGCTTCTAGTATACTGCCATTTTCTTTCTGAATTGTGAGAGATTAGATGCACTATTTCCAGATTCTCTGTTCTTGCTCAAACACATAGAGCTACACTTTGGTCTCTGGCCGTAAATGGAAAGTCATCTGACTGTGTTCTGAGCCTGCAGTATAAACAGATATTACGGAGACATTCTCCAGAGAGGACCACATAAATCCCTGACAGGACCATCACTGACGTCCATTTTCATGCTAAGAGTTAGAAGAGCCTGGATCCCCGAGTCACATTTCGGGGGAGAGTCTTACTGCATTAGCCCCGGACAGATGGAAAAAGAGCCTCTTGGAACACATGAAGCCAGGGGGAGTCAAAGGCAATTTGTCATTTTGGTGAACAGAACATTTCCTTTTTAGAGGAGGTCTGGGAAAACCTGTGTATGCTTGTAGGCACCTCATATTCTAAAGGAATTAGTAATTATAGATCCCTGAGAAATCACACACTTTCAATAAATGAAGCTTTGTCGTGTGCTGCACCGTTGTGGAATGCTCACAACAAAACCTGCCAGGGGTCTCCTCCTTGGTACAGAATCACAAATGTAGGTGCATGTGGTCCGTACCTAGACTGCATGCCCTCCTCTCTGTCTGTGCTTGGCTGGGATACCACCAAGGAGCTAAGGAGGAGTCAGTTACCTGATGACTTTCTTGCAGCTATACTTTGATTTAATATTTACTTGGTGTCCATGACCAGTCTTCATTCTTAGGCTAATGCTAATTATTATTTCTTTGTTAGACTCCCATAAAAAAAGAGTTTATGCAATGTCTGCCCCATAGGAAAGGCACATAGATAGAAATTTGGATTCTTAGGATACAGTATATCTCCTGGTAAGTCATGGAACTGCTCAGAATTTTCCCTGAAAAGATAAAATAAAATTACTGCATGCTTTTAAATAATATTAGCCTGGTTTCATCACAGTTCCTTTCTCAACTTGTGTTATACGCATGAACAAAAAACCTCTCTTATTATGGAAAAAATTAAAGTGTTCGTTATCATTGGCACGAGAGAAAAATGTTAGAGAAAAAAATGAAGGGAGACTTGGAGATGCTGGGGCATTTCCAGACTTACCTTCTAGAGCAAGAGTGCCACTGTCATCCAATAACCTAGAACCACCCTCATCAATCATCCAGAACTACCCTCACCCAATAACCTAGAGCCACCCTCCTCAATAACCCAGAGTTGCCTCATCCAATCACCCAGAACCATTCTCAATCAATAACCTAGAACCACCCTCATCAATCACCCAGAAAAGCCCTCATCAATCACCCAGAAACACCCTCATCAATCATCCAGAGCTACCCTCATCCAACCATCTAGAGCTGCCTCATCAATCACCCAGAGGTGCCTCATCTAATCATCCAGAACCATTCTCATCCAATAACCTAGAACCATAACCTAGAACCACCCTCATCAATCACCCAGAACTACCCCCATCCAATCACCCAGAACTACCCCCATCCAATCATCCAGAGCTGCCTCATCAATCACCCAGAGGTGCCTCGTCCAACCTCCTAGTCAAGCCTTCTTGGTTCCGCACAGTGTGAGCAGCACATCTCAAAGCTCTTTTGATTCTCTTGTGTTCCGCCAAGCTACTAAGTACAGCCTACACGTGCAGCCCCTGAATGACTCTCCACTGTGTGATTCTGTCCCTCAAGGGACCTTTGGTCTGGAAACCAGGGCTGGCTTAATGCAGGTCACTGCGCCCTGGCACACGGTCCTGGGCTTGGTTTAGTGCTCTGCTGTCTCTTTATACGTTGTCCCCCAACTTGAACTTAGCCATGTGCACATAGCAAAGAAGAAGCTTGATAGGTGGGCAGCCATTCCTTCCCCCTTCGTGATGCCCCGTGACCATGCAACTCTAGTGGTCATGAATGAGCTGGACTTTGGCAAGATGTGACCAAGCACAGCTCACACATAACTGAGGGGCAGGCCTGCGTGGAGCCCCAGGATGCCACACTTTCTGCTGAACCAGAACTTTGAGCGCAGAAGGCTGACAATGTTGCTCTAAAAACTGTGAGCAGACACAAACCCTTTCCTGTCATTCCTTAGACAAGCAATCTTCCTGTCCCAGCCAGCCACCCTTGCCCCCGAAAATTTTGCCAGGGAGGAAATGGGGAAGGGGCAAACCATAGCTCTCTCCACACTGGCCCTCTTTACTCAGCAGTGAGCTGAAGGTAGAGTGTTCGAGAATGGCCATGCTTCCCGCGGGATTTAGGTGTCCTGGCACCGCCATAGCTCCATAGTCTCCAGAGTGGGGAGAGCTGTGGGGGAGCCGTGCACTGTGTACCAGGTGCAGCTAGGAGGCAAGCAGTAAGGCTGTAATAATGTCTTACCTGTAATTAGACTGATGTTGGGGGTGGGGGGGAGAGAGAGAAAGAGAAAGAGGGAAGGGAGGGAGGTAAAGAGAGGAGGGAGGGGGAGAGGGAGGAAGGAGGAGAGAGAGAGAGAGAGAGAGAGAGAGAGAGAGAGAGAGAGAGAGATTTCTATTCTGTGTCTTCCCATGATTTTGAACGGAAGCCTACATTTTATTTTGTAATAGGCCAAGCAACGTCATAAGCAGCCAGAATGGAAAGGTTTCTGGGACTCTCACATCTGGGCCATGCAGCTTGTATTGGCTTCAAGGGGGATCTTAAGGCCGTACACACAGAAGGGCACAGAGCTGCCCTCTACAGCAGAGTTATGCCTGGGCGAAGAGATCTGCGCCAGCCAGCAAGGCCGGTTTGCAGTGCTCACTATGGCCGGCTGTCTCCCTTTAACTCCTGCTGAGAGCACCCAGAGCGTCCTCCGCTACAAGAACAGAATTTAATAAACGTTGTCGATGATTACTCCTGCTGAAAGAAGAGGGGAACAGCCTTTCTGTGGTGCCCGTGCTGTCCCAGTCCTGACCACACCTTTGCAGTCAGCGTCTGGGCAACACAAAACACACAATCCACGCACATGACTCAACTGCTCGACAGAGCTGGTAACCGGGAGTGTCGGGAGGCAGAGGCTAGTGGAGGTCCATGAATATGAGGCCAGCCTGGTCTACTATGGTGGGGTTGGAGAGTGGAGGGAGAATAAAGAAAGTGGGAGTGAGGGAAAGGAAAGTGTCGACTGTTCCCTTGATTTCTGACGTGGCATTTCAGCCCTAGGTACTCTTCAATACCTAGTGGCCGCCATGATAAACAGTGATCCTGTGTCCTGTTTCAGACGGAGTTGCTCTGAAAGGTAGAGACTCATGCAGATCCCTATGCTGAAAAATGAAAAACTCAGGTTTGCATGCCTCTGAAACCTGTGGCACATACTTCTACCTTGAGGGTACAACTTGTTGGAACTCCCTTCTTCCAAGTTCATGAAGTGCCCTTGACTGGGAGTTCACGGGTCAAATGAAGATGCGGTTGGGAATCCAAAGCCAGTCCGCGGGGTGGGGGGTGGGGGTCTAACCTCCATGACACTGGGACCTGCTATAAGCAAGGGCACCTACACCCTGGAGGCTCTCCATGCTGGGGGATGGCACAGCAGTAGAGAGGAAGTGTCCCAGGCATGCGCACACAGTGCTTTTCCTAAGCCAACCGTCAGCTCGTGGCGGTGATGGAGACCTCCTTCATGGCCATCTGCGCCTGGTCCACTGAATGTGGAGGGCGGAAGTGAAGTAAAATGTGAAGAGGACCAGCAGACGTAAAAAAGCGGGTGGCGCCTCAACCCCCTTCGAAAGCGAGCGTGGCAGTCCCACTTGTTTTTAAAAAGCTAAAACAGTTCAGCAATAGAACGCGTTCCACAGCGGATCTCCAACACAGGAGAGCTTCTATTTACAAACCTGGACCAGGCATCCCTCCTGCCCCAGTAGTGTGCTGTGTGCATGCAAATGTGATGAGAAGGAGCCCGACTTCTCAGGCGTGGCTAGTTAGCTGGATGAAAAGCCTGAGCAAGTGCTCTCTCTCAAAACCATGTTCCTCCTCCTCCTCCTCTTATTGAGGTACAATTACTGAAATTGCATGCAAATTAGACATGCCTTACTGGAAGAAACCGGAGGAAAAGACACTAATAATTTTAGCAGGGCAGAAGGTTCAGATTCAGGGCAGACCCCCAGAGCTCCTTCATTTGAATAGCCCCTGCTGTGACTTTCCTACTCACACTGTGACTCCTTAATTTCTGCTAGGCTCCAGCCAGAACTCAGAGGTATGGACTCGGGAGGTGTGATGGTGAGTCTGCATTTTCCAGGTCCCTAAGGATGCCTGTCCGTGGGTTCAGAAGTTAGAAGAATCAGGAGCGCTGGCTTCCTCCCGTGGGCATTTTTGAACACCAGTTGGTTGAGACAGCCACGGCTGGATTTGCAATTTCATGCTTCAGAACCTCCTCGTTTGAGGCAGGGTCCCCTGCATTGCTGAAGAAGGCAGTGGGTCTTTGTCTGAGGTCACAGATTCCTGGCAACAGACCCTTCAGTTTGGGCTAGCTTGCTGCTGGAGACCTGCCAAGCCTCACACCAAGAAAATGATGGCATTTAATGGGGGTGGGGGGGTTGGGGAGGAATCTTGCTTTACATGAAAGAAACGGGGGGGGGTGATGAAAAAATTAATTCATGACTATGTAATAGGTGTAAAACACTTCAACTATGTGGAGGCTGTCGTTTGACAAAGTAGGAAAGAAAAAGAAAAGAAAGGGAAAGAAAAGAAAAAGCCATCTTCTTACTAGACCACAGTAAAGCTATCCTGACCACTCTGGGCTTTGGCAGCCGAAGGCAACATGGAAGCTAAAAAGCCATTGCAATAAAGCTCTGAGCTTTGCCCCATTAAAAATGTCAGAGTCATAAATCACAACTTTAATGGCCTAGGAGGGAGGAGATCAATAAGTTTGGAGAAGTCATCTATAGAGGAATCGTATGGTGTTATTTAACACAAGATCACGAAGGTGACTGACATCTCCCAGCAAGCCAGAGTCCAGAGTGAAGATCCAGATTAGAGCAAGAAGGTTGGATTAACTTTTAGGCAGGGAGTTTTGGAATAAGGGCTCCTAATTCTAAGCAAGAAGGCAATAATTGATCTTTTAAGTTGCACTTTTGTTTAAAAACAAGCAAGCCCATTTTGCAATTTTTTTGTTTGTTTTATTGGTTTTTTTTGGGGGGTGGGGTGGCTCTTCAAACTGCAGTTAAAAAAACTGCAGATTTCATCAGTTTTATTAGTTAGAGTCTTTAAATTTTAAATTTGAAGTCCTTAAATTTGGCAACTATTTAGTACGTGGAAACAACAGGAAGTCAAATTTAAACAAAAGGCTAAAACTGTCTGTTTAGAGCATGGATGTAAGAATAATGTACCAATAGGTCCATGGCTTCTGTCCCAGGATCAAACTGTCAAGCCCAAAGAAAAACGATCCCATAAAAGAAATAATCCAAGGCTTAGAATTATTCCTCGTAGCTTTTTCTTCTGTCTTCCTTACGTCTTTGTATCTCCGAATTACAGCTGTGGTCACAGACCTTCTCCCCGGGGGTGGGGGGAGCAAAATCCCACATTTTATAAGTTATTGATTTTAGCAGTAAGTTTCAAAATCGCCTTATTTAATGCGTTACACTTTACAATCACAAAAGATATAAACGGAGACACAGGGGTAGCCAGTAAAAGGTCTTTTGAGGTCTTGGTGGAACCGTTTAGCAAGGACTGAAGAGACCACTTCTGATGCTCATTCTAAAAGAAATATTTTAAGCAAACCATAAAAGTGGGCTTGACCCTTCTGTGAGCCTATCGTAAATCAACTGTTAAAGGAAGGGTAAAAACTGGGGAGGAGGTCAGAGGTGGCAGAGAGGCCACAGAGAAAGGACAGTGTGAGAAAGCAAGGCGAAAACCAGAGGGGCGATAAGGCATCTGGGGCTGAGGAACACAGTTCATTCCCAGCCTTCAGCTGTGTCACAAAGGAAAGGAAAGGCCAGAAGGAAACATCAAAACCCAAAGCGAAGGACAGATGCCAGGATAAAGCCCTTCACGGTAGCACCCAAAGGAAGTAAACACCAGCAAGTCCTCAGGAAAGCCCACAGTATCACAGGAAGCCCAGACATTAGCGTCCCTGTCTCATTGGAAGGCAGACTTCAAAATATTCAGGAGGGAAAGAAACACTTTCTGCTGGTGTGCTGTCTCACAGAGGACATTTGCACTACATTTTGTGATGGTTGGCATGTTTGTAATATCTTGCCAAGCTGTCCTATACACACAAGAAACACTTTGTTTCTCAAAGAGAAAAAAAAAGATACAATGATTGATAACAAAAATAAAACTTGTGTGTGTGTGTGAGTGTGAGTGTGAGTGTGAGTGTGTGTGTGTGTGTGTGTGTGTGTGTGTGTGTGTGTATTGCTAAGTGTTAGGTTGGACCAACCAACACACCTAACCATTGTGTCCTCTGAGTGGAAGCAGGTTTGAAGCCCAGGCAATTATCATGATTCGCATTTAAATGAAAGCTGGCTGGATTGATTTGTAACAACACAATTTATTTGGTAATAATGGCATTCCTTGAGTTGAACCAGCAAAACAAAGGATGATTTACTCCCTAATAACGGAGACAAATGGCCCTTCTGCTGGCTTCCTCCTTCCTCTCTGGGTGAAGGGCCAGGCTGCCTGCAGACTCCTCTCCCTCCCTCAGCAGGATGATTCTAGATTGACTTAACATACAAGAGTTTGTATGATGTTTTCAAGTCTGGAAGACCAGACAGTCCCCTGGGCCCGGTCCAAAGAAGTACCATTTCCTGGTGGCTGAGTGAAGAAAGAGGTTGAAGAGCTGGCTGCTCTGAGATATTGTCTAACTGTGGATATGAGCCTTATATGAAGACACACAGGCCAGTTGGAGTGACTGGTGGGCGGAAGGGACCAGTGACTCCTTCACGTAGTAGGCTGAAACCTATCGAGCCCTTGAAAAGGAGATTCTCAGGGGGGACATACAGCACAGGCAGTCACAGGGAGCCTCGCGGTAGTGCTCCTGGTGAAATCACAGGAGGCAAGATCATGCTACTAAGGAATTGGCGGAGAGTCAGGGACCCGAGAACAAAACTGCTGAGCCGGCCCCAGGTGACCACATCCCCCACTTCCCTGGCCAGCTTTACCCTGAGAATCAGCAGCCTCCTTTCTAACTGTGGGTCTCTCAGAGAGCCCAGAACTGTCAGAGCATTTGGCTTGCCTCTCTCCCGCATACCATTCTGCTTTTCAAGATCAATTGACATAATGAGAAGAGCTTAGATCAAAAGCCACCACTTGGGTAATTAAACCTCGAGACCTCATTTGCATGCGATTAAAACCTGATACAACCTATTAATGAGACTGAACAGCTGCCATTCAGTGCTTAGAAACAAGCCAGGAAGATCGGCTTTCTCCTGCCGCGCGGAAGTTGCTGTGGCCTGGGTGCGAGAGGTCTTCGCAGCCTATAAAGCCCAGGGTTCCGGAAACCCTGTATATCACCCTCGTGGCAGACCCAGGTCGCTACAAGGACGCCTGGAGGAGGCTGAAGAAAACACAGCAACGTTGGTAGTCTTTTGACTTTTGAGTAGTCTGGTAGTCACCCAAAGGGACATTGTGCGGGATGTGAGCAGCAGGATTGAGCGGTGAGGAGTTGAGGGCTGTGGCGTGGCAGAAGAGGAAACCGAGGAGGAACCGGAGCAAGGAGAAAACTAAATTGCAAAGTAGGGAAAGGGCTTATCCAGTTCCACTGCGGAGAACACTTCAGAAGAGAAGAAACAAAAAAAGCATCAGAAAAAAGAAAAAGAAGAAGGAAAGTGTCACAAAAAGGAGGGAAAAAGGAAAAAGAGGGAAAACATTGTTCCCCTAACCACCTGGAATTCGCCCCAAAGTAAAGGAATCTTCGTCCTTACTGGGGAAATTGAGGGTTTCTGTTTTTTAAATGATTTTTATCTTCCTTGGAATTTCTATATAATTAAGCTTCTTCCGTATAGACATTCTTCCCATGTCAGGACCCTCCTCCTCCCTCCTCCCATCTGTATTCAATCTGTCTTGTTACTGGACAGCCTTGTCTCAGGTATAGATATTTACACATGCAGAGTACACCCTTCTTGGTATTTGTGTCTCTGTGTGTGTGGCTGTGTCACTTGATAAGATGGCAGTCAAACAAGTAATCTATACGGCAGCTACTGAGTCCTGTCCACCTTCCAGGGATGAAGCTGAGTCCAGGGTAGTGATTTAAACGCTGTGTAACAGATAAAGAAAGTCAGGGGCTTCACTCCTCCTCTTAGATATCCAGGCTTGAAAACTTATTGAAGATCAAACTGTTTTACGTTTTTAAATGAATGGGATCTACAGGAAATTAACAGTCAAGGTCTCTGTAACAGTGTCATTGTTTACTGAAACGTGTGTTTCTAGAACCTGCTGGGATGTTTTTGCAACAAATTAAAAGATTTGTTCCTTTTAAAGAGAGAATAGCTTACCTTATACTACAAAGTCTGGCAGAAAGATTTTGTGCTGGTCAGGGTCTAATTTTGGGGAGTCCAGGCTTTTGACATCTTTCGATTTCCCTGATGTCTAAGGACATTGAACATTCCTTTAAGTACTTCTCAGCCACTCGAGAATTCTCTGGTTAGCTCTGTACCCCGCTGTTTAAAATTGGGTTATCTGGTTTGTTGGTGTCTAGCTTCTTGATTTTTTTAAATATATTTTGAATATTAGCCCTTGGTCAGGTGTAGGATTAGTTAAGATCCAATCTCTAAGCTTTTGAAGGAGTTTTGTTTGTTTGTTTTTGTTTTTGTTTTTTTTTTAATTTCCTCAGTTTCTGTTGTTATGTCTGCCTTTTCATTTCTGATTTTGGTAATTTGGATACTGTCTTTCTGCCTTTTAGTTACTTTGGCTAAGGATTTATCAATCTTGTTGGTTTCCTCTTGGTATTGTTGATTTTTTTTTTAATTGTTCACTTTGTTTCTAATTGATTGATTTCAGCCTTGAGTTTGATTATCTCCTGCTCTTGGGTGTGTTTGCTTCTTTTTGCCCCAGAGCTTTCAGGTGTGATGCTAATTTGCTAGTATGAGATCTCCCCCAATTTTTTTTTTTATGAAGGCATTTAGGGCTGTAAATTTTTTCTCTTAGCACTGCTTTCATTGTGTCCCATACATTTGAGTGTGCTGTGCCTTCATTCTCACTGAATTTTAGAAAGTCTTTTATTTCTTTATTTCTTCTTTAACCCAGTGGGTCATTGAGTAGAGAGCTGTACAGTTTCCATGACTTTGTAGGCTTTTGGTTGTTTCTGTTGTTGAGATCCAGTTTAAACCCACGAGATCAGATAAGATGCTTTGTGACAGATTATAGAGTCAATCTTGGAGAAAGTTCTGTGAAGCACTGCGAAGGAGGTATATTCTTTTGTATTTGGATGAAAGGTTCTGTAGATATTTTAGGTCCATTTGGTTCATAACATCCATTAGTTTCCTTATTTCCCTGTTTAGTTTGCTCATTGGTGAGAGTAGAGTGTTAAAAGTTCCCTACTATGAATGTGTGGGGTTCAATGTGTGATTTAAACTTCAGTAATATTTTTACGAATGTGGGTACCCTTGCGTTTGGGGCATAGATGTTCAGAACTAAGAGTTCATCTGGGTGGACTTTTCCTTTGATGAGTGTCTTTCCCCATCTCTTTTGATTACTCTTGGTTGAAAGTCTATTTTATTATATATTAGAATGGCGACTCCAGATTGTTTTTGGGTCCATTTGCTTAGAAAACCTTTCTCCAGCCCTTTACTCTGAGGTAGTGTCTGTCATTGCTGCTGAGGTGTGTTTCTTGTATGCAGCAGAATGTTGGATGCTGTTTATGCATCCATTCTGTTAGGCTGTGGGTTTTTATTGGTGAATTTAGTTCATTGATGTTGAGAGATATTAATGGTCAATGGTTTTTAGTCCCTCTTATTTTGTTGTTGTTGTTGGTGATGGTGTGTGTATATGTTTCTCTTCCTTTGGTTTTGCTAGGAGATGATTAATTTCTTTTGTTTTCTTGGGTCTAGTTACCTTCCTTGTGTTGGAGTTTTCCTTCTAGTGTCCTCTGTAAGGGCTGTATTAGTACAAAGATATTGTTTAAACTTGATTTTGTCATGATATATCTTGGTTTCCCCACCTATGGTGATTGAAATTTTGCTGGGTACAATGATCTGGGCTAACATCTGTAATCTTTTAGGGTCTGCAGGACATCTGTCTGGAATCTTCTGGCTTTTAGAGTCTCTGTTGAGAAGTTCCGTGCAATTCTGATAGGTCTGCCTTCATATGTTACTTGGCCTCTTTCCCTCGAAGATTTTAATATTCTTTCTTTGTTCTGTACATTTAGTGTTTTGACTATTAAGGACTTTCTTCTCTGGTCTAATCTTTTTGGTGTTCTTTAAGCTTCTTGTATTTTTATAGCCACCTCTTTCTTTAAGTTAGGAAATTTTCTTCTATGATTTTGTTAAAGATGTTTTCTGGCCCTTTGAACTGGGAATCTTCTTCTTCTATTCCTATTATTCTTAAGTTTGGCCTTTTCATAGTGTCCCAAATTTCCCGGATGTTTTGTGTTAGAAAATGTTTAGATTTAGCATTTTCTTTGGCTGATGTATCAATATTGTATCTTGTGCATCTGAGATTTTCTCTTCCATCTCTTGTATTCTGTTGGTGATGCTTGTGTCTGCATTTCCTGTTCTCTTTCCTAGGTTTTCCATCACTAGGGTTGCCTCAGATTGTGTTTTATTTATTGCCTCTGCTTCCCTTTTCAGATCTTGAATAGCTTCATTCATTTCCTTTCACCCATTCAATTGTAATTTCCTGTATTTCTTTAAGGGATTTATTTATTCCCTCTTTAAAGGCCTCTATCATCAAGTTAACTTATTGCACTATAAAGCATTGAAAACCAACCTGATATTATGGGTCAGCACCAAAGGTTCTAAGAACTTTGCTATGGTGCACGTGCAGTTTCAGATTGACAACTACAGACGAGGCTGCAGGCAAATTCACAGTGATAAAATCAGGTAAATGGATGCTGTTTTGCAGGGTGGGGAGCTTTACCAATTCTTCTCTTGCCCTGGACTCAAATTGGCTTGTCCTAGTCAGACTTGGGGCCTCATGAGTCCCTTAACTTACCCTTGCGGCTGCTCAAATTGCAGGGGAGCCGCACCCTGCCTTTCCTAGCAGTGCATCCATGAAGTTTCCACATCTTCAGCTTCTCTGATTGCTGATTGCCGTTTGCTCTCTGGGCCCACACAATAGAAATCCTTTGGTCTAAAGTTTAGTTAGCTGTTAGGACAAAAGCACAGAACTGTTTGATTTTTAAGGCTTTGTTTTTTCTATGCTCACTTTTGTTAAAGTTTAGTTCTTTGGTTATCCAGATAAGTGAAGATAGATTATATATATATATTTAAAAACTACTAAAAAAAACAAACAAGGGGCTGGTAAGGTGGCTCAGCAGCTAAGAGATCTCTCTTTCTGTTCTCTTACAGGACTGAGTTCAGTCCCCAGCATCCACACCAGCTTGTTTATAACCATCTGTCATCCTGTTACTCTAGCTCTGAGGGACCTAGTGACTTCTGGTCTCTGTGGTATCCATGAGCACTTAGCAGATGCTCAAAAGACATACATATACATATACTCATACACATACACATGCACATTATATGTATACATATACATTATACATATACATATAGTCTTGTCCTCAAATACTACATAAATGGCCGTATCCTGTTGTATGTAGCTAAGTACTGTTACCAATGACTGTATTGCTGTATTGTAAGTGAAGAGTTCACACTATTTGTGAATTTTTTTTCTGCTAATTGTAAGACAATATGAGTTGACTCATGTGGGTAATTTTTTTGAGTTGTGACACAGTAATTCATAAAAATATATATAATCAGTCTTACCTCATTAATTTGCCATAAAAACATCTTTTGTAATGGACCAGTTATTCCCCCCCCAGAAATAGTCTCAGCATTCAGCACTGTTAATAAGTTTCCCTGTAATATTGCCATGCCTTATGAATATCCCACTTGAGTAAAGTTATTTATTTTTACAAAATATCATATATATATATATATATATATATATATATATATATATATATATATAGAGAGAGAGAGAGAGAGAGAGAGAATATGTTTTTCTTTCAGATGATGTCTCATAGAGCCTTAACTAGAAGGTGGTCTTAGCATGGCCATCTAACAGTGAGGCGACCCAGACACAAGAAGGAAGTCACTTGTCTAAGGACACAGGAGAAGGCCAGGAGCAGAACACCCAGACAGGCCTAGGAATTCTAACTCTACACTAGCCAACTCGCATGATGGCAGACTCTGGCCACAAATTCTTTTGGAGAGATGTGGATCGCTGATGGCAGACTCTAAATCTGGAATTCCACAGCCTGGAGCATTCCTTAGAACAGAGAGGGGTGACCCTTTGGCCATGTGCTTGGGGTCACCATGCTCCCCAAAGCTAATGACGCCTCACTCTGCTTCCTCTGGGCTCCCGGAGTGCATCTGCTCACACCAGGCCATCACTGCTGACTTCTGATTCAAAGAACGCAGAATAGTAACAGGAGTTCCTCATAGATGCAGCAACAGTTCTTTCAAAATGTGACAGATAACCTGTGCCCTGTTGTTTCCATACTCCTGAACCCCACGACGCTCACGAGTCCTCCATGTTGTGATCACGTGACATTCCTCACCGCACGGCACTGTATATTCACTGGTCTAATCATCTTTTCAGCACACTGTTTACCTTGGGTTTTTTAATCAAATATCCATGCTACTGAGAGAATAGCAGGAAATGACCATTAAGGAAAGTTCCTTCCGGTCAAGAGAATAGAACTTGTACCCTGGATAGAGCCCTAACCTCCTGTTGGGTGGCATCAATGGCCTCGATAAGACACTACACTGGGAAGGTGGGTTCCTAATGGGCCGTGCTTAGGAGCTAGGTGGGTTAGCCCTTTACTGAGATACCACACTCGCCGCGCCCAACACCCCGGCCCCCAGCACAGTCCCTGCGAGCCCAGCAGACAGAGGATCAGCTGGATGTGCCCAAAAGGTATAACTTTTCCTTTCCTTTTTCTGTTTCTTTCTGACGCTGACAGATCCTAAGCATGATTTTTCTGGTGCTTTGGGTAGCCTTGCTTCTCTGAGGGTTTAACTCTAGTAAAAGTGTCCTTGAGCTTCTGTTTGCATCTGTTCTTAAATTATTTTACCAATGAGACTAAGAACCCAAAGGGCGACCCCTGATTTCCCAAGAATCACTATGGTTTAGAAAAGAGTTATCTCCTAAAGACCCCAGTGTTAGAGTTTGGCCCTCCAAGTGATTCTGGTGAGAAGGAGTAGTGGAACTAGTTCTGAGTCTTTAGTGTGATCCCAGACGTAATCTGATGGGGAGTATGGACTCCTTTCTCTCTGCGTGTCTCTGTCTCTCTATGTCTTTGTCTCTGTCTCTCTCTGTCTCTCTCTGTCTCTCTGTCTCTCTCTCTGTCTCTCTCTCTCTCTCTCTCTCTCTCTCTCTCTCTCACACACACACACACACACACACACACACACACACACCTCTCTCTTGGCTCATGCTGTTAAGTGAGCCAGTCGAGATTAAATCCCTTTCGTAAAAATAATTAACACGCAAATTTGTTCCCGCCTTTAACCACTGGTGAAATTATATGCACAGCAAATAATTGTTTTAAAATGAATTTGATTTGTGACTTATTAAACGTAAATGTTTGTTTGTAAATCTGTATTCCAGGGACCGTACAACAATTTCCGGGAAAAACAGGGGGGAGAACAATCCTGAAGCCGTGCTCTGCACGAGGACCCCCTATGACTCCCTAGCCAGAGGGCTTAAGCATTGATGCTGTATGATCTAACACTGCAAACCAAATAAACCCTTTTTCTTTTACAAGCGATCTGTCTCAGTTACTTTGCGGCACTAATTTGAAGCTAAAACAACCAATACCCGAGAAACACCTGTTCCCATCACTGTCCATCCGCCGCCTCCACGCCTCCGCCCTCATCCTCCGTCATAGCCCCCGGGGACGGTTTCATTCCTACCCTTTTCTCTATCTGAAGTTGTTTGTTCATTTTCTAGAGCTTATTTCTTCTAATACCTCAACACTCGGCACCTAGACTAAAGCTTAGGAAATGGCGAGAGCTAGGTGAGATGGGTTAAACGAATCGCTCTTCCGCGCATGCCGGTTAATCTCTAGTGGAGACAGAGGCATGATCAGAAGGGGTTTTCCTTATATGACCCCCAAAGGGTTTGTTGACGAAACTAGGTGGCCAGACATACTTCTATTTAGTTCTAAAGTCCTGGCTTCAGCGTCCACCGCCTCTGTGTAAGGAATCTTCTGCCTCTTCCTCCGCCCTGATCTACACAGAGTAAACAAGGGAGAGCTAGGGAGATGAAGAGGCGAGTGGCACATTCGTGACCCATACTGTCCTTGAACCAGTGATCAACTTGGTTAGGGGCTGAAATCCCCTGTGGCTCACTGATATTCAGGAAGGGTTCGTGGAGCTCTGAGGAAGAAAGCCACAGTGTGAGGTGTGTTCCCCAGCGTGTGAACACCCTGGGCACACAGAGACAGGAGGTGGTTGTATAAGTGGGGGAGCTTCTAGAAGTACAAGCAGGGGAAGATAAGTTGGTGTCAAATCAAGAAGATGAACGCAGATAGCTTGGTGGACGATTATAATGGAAAACAAAATGTTCTCGTTTTAAGCTGGAGCAAAGGAAAAAGAATCGCACTTTTTCCAAAGCTACCCCAAAGAAGACTGTTACTTGCCTGTTCTTATTTTGGGGAGGATTCTGGCAGTTGACTGGGCCCTAACACAGCAGTATTCCCCAACACTCAGACTCGGGTCTCTGTTCTCACACAGGGTGGGTAGCAGCACTGGGCTCCAAGGTTCTCTCCTTGGCCAACCTGAGGGACTTTAGGGCTTGCCCAGACAGGCTCCACAAGGCACTTTTATTTTGTGTGGAGCATGTTTAATCTAATTTGTTTTAGATTCTGGGAAGCAAGCTATACTACAAGGCGGCCTTCTGGAAACGGAGGAGAACTTACATCCAAAAATTCTTGAGCAAATTAGATATTAAAGAGCCAGTTGTTTCAAAGCAACAAGCTGCTCCCCAGGGAAGGGCAAGCCATTTAGAAGATGGCTCAGACGTTTGGGAGAAGTAGGGTCTTGGGCTCCATGTCCTTGGCTCTTTGTGAGTTTTCCCGGATTCTTCTAAAATCTGTGGAGGAGGCTCACTTGGAGTAGAGGTGGGTCTGCTATACTCTGGCGAAGTTCTTTCCATGGGGCCTGCAGGCCCTGCAGCAGAAGGTCCTCCCCCAAGGAGAGATGGCTCAGTTCTTCAGAGTGTATACTGCTTTTGCTGAGGACCCATGTTGAGGACCCTAGAACCTGTGTCAGCCACCTCACGACCATCTGTAACTCCAGTTCCAGGGTATCTGGAATGAAACCCTCTTCTGGCTTCCATAGACCATAAAAACACATCTCTCTCTCTCTCTCTCTCTCTCTCTCTCTCTCTCTCTCTCTCTCTCTCTCTCTCTCTCACACACACACACACACACACACACACACCTACGCAGATAGAGAGACAGAGAGGGAGAGAGACAGAGACACCACAGAGAGACAGAGAGAGCTCAGAACAGGCAAAACGACTTCCCAGGTGTGGTGGTTTGAATACGCTTGGTTCATGGGAAACGGCACTATCAGGAGATGTGGTCTTGTTGAATAGATGTGGCCTTGGCAGAGGAAGTGTGTCAGTGTGTAGGTGGTCTTCGAGGTGTCCTAGTGCTCAAGCTCCATCTAGTGCAGGAGAGATACCTTCAGAAGACAGTCCCCTCCTGGCTGTCCGTGGATCAGGAGGTAGAACTTCCAGCTTCTCCAGCATCATGTCTGCCTGCAGGCTGCCTTGCCTCCTGCCATGATGACAGTGGACCAAACCTCTCAAATTGTAAGCCAGCCCCCAATCAAATGTTCTCCTTTAGAAAAGTGGCCTTGGTCCTGGTATCTCTTCACAGCAATGGAACCCAAATGAAGACACTGGGTTCCCAAGCACGGCCCACCTGCTAGTGGGAAAGCATTCCAGAAACTCTCTCCTTCTGTTTCTGGCCCTCACCATCTTGACTCTGTGGTGCTGACAGATCTGTTAATCAGTCCCCAGGGTGTGCATTGCTACAACTGTTCTTCATGGGCATGTTTCCAGACAGAATCTGACAGGGTAGTTTTAGGACACGGCTCTGTCAGTCCAAGATGGCATGGGACCTGGTACTCACTGATTCAGGTAGGGTGTCTAGGGAGCAAATACCAGGGGTTCGTCTCCCACCTCCCCGTCTCTCCATGCTGGGATTATACGAGCAGGCCACCAGGCTCAGCATTTTATTTGGATGCTGGAAATTGAAATCAGGTGCTCAGTGTGCTTAAAGCCATTTCTCCTGTCCCCAGAAAGCGTTATCTGGTTTGTTTTTGCTCGGTTGGTTGTTTTCTCTAAGGCATATTTCTATCATCTAAGACAGGATTAAACACCCAACCCAACGTTCCCTAAAGGACACAGATTAAGCTCTCCAGTTTTTTCCCTGATAGACAGCTGTCTAGACAAACAACTGAGGTCGCAGATGTTGGAACACACATCGTACTTGAGGTAATAGATGGCCACTCCAGCTATGAACTAGAGGACAAGAATGGTTTTCCAAAAGGAGGATCCATAGCAACCACCTTCACGATCAGGTCAGAAAGGCCAGAGTGGATTTTTGCCTGCAAAATCCTTCCCTTCCTCTGAGCAACACAACTCATGGATGCGAGTTCGTGTAGCCAAGACAGCCAAGGAGTTTCAGCCTCCCCCGAGTTCTTGCCGGAGGAAGCAGTGTAGCGTTTGCAAGCACACCAACTGAATCCAGACATTTTAAAGAACGAGTTTTCTGTTACCGGCTTGCCAGCATTTTAGAAACACTATATATGCTCTGACTTTCCAGGAAGAAGAAACAGACAAAAACTCATGTAGCTAGAGTCTTGGATGCCATAATTTAGACTTGGAGGGGGAATTTCATGGGAACGTGTTTGAACTAGCGTTTGGACCTTAGGCAGCCATAGTGAACCCATCCTGGAGAGCCTACTTCCAAGAGGGTATCTATGAATGTGTGCACTATGTTGTTTGTTCTCCTCCCCTGGTCTGTGAGCTTCCTGAGGAGTGAGACCTTCGTTCCGACAGTTTATTTTATTTGTTCCTGTTTAACACTCTTTTCTCTGGGAATCTGGAGTAGGATTAAGCATTCTAAGCTGTATTAAGCATTCAGTAATATCCAGTGGATGCATGCATGGATGGATGGATGGATGGATGAATGAATGGGTCTGAGATTTCTGTACTGTGTGATTGACTAGGTGACTCACAGGTGAAACACTGCTGCATTGCTCAGGCAGCCTAGAGGGTTCTGGGTAAAAAATCATAGTGGTTTACTGCAGGGTGTATTCTTTGGTGCCTTTTTATGTCTGAGTCATGTTTCCAGAAGTTAGTCTCTTCCCTTCTAGACTTAAACGGTGAAACTAGAATGTTTTTATGGCACTTTCTTTATAGAAATGGAAGCATGTCTTGGTCCTTTGACTGCCCCAGCAATGACTTTGGGCAACAGACTAGGTAGGTGACCAAGACCTCTTGATTCAGTTGATTACAAAAAAAAATAAAAAATAAAAAATAAAAATCTCAGGCAAATATCCCTAGAGGCCAGAAAAATCAGCACACAGGTCTCTCTGAAGCCCCTTCTGCTCACCCACAGGATGGAGAGTCAGGCTTGGCTAATTTGATGAGGTCATCTCATTCTGACTAGTCGGGAGACTCCTGCCTCACCTTCCTCAGGTGCCACAATATGGAAGTGACATGAACGAGCTTCCTTAGTTAGTGCTGGATTCTACTGATGTGAAGGCAAAGGAGACAGGAAGCCGGTGACAGATGGCTCTTCATTCCAACCAAGAGGCCAGAGGCCAAAAGGGTTCTACACAGGGAGGCCTGGGCTCATAGTATCTCAGGGATGGACATAATACCTTCTATGGTCTCTTATTAGACCTGAATACACTTGAGTAGACAGACAAACTGATCTGCTGCCAATCCCCCTTAAATTACCAAAGGAGATAGGACTGCTCAAAAACAAACAGACTTGGTGTCAACACCTCTGGAGAGCCTGGGGATTTTGGCAGACATCAAGTGATGGTTGCTGGATACACAGTGACCAGCTAGTCCTGGGGTGCCTGACATTTCTCAGTTTTAGTAGTAAATCTCTGGAGTCTCAGAAAAGCCCACGCTTAGGTCAAACTGAGATAGTCAGTTGCTTTAAACACAGTGACAACAGCTGGGTTGGGCTAGGCTTCTCTTGGCAAAGCTGTGTGGCTACCCATCTGGTGTGTAGAACCTGCAGACAGTCAGCAAACAAGAGGTCTCCTGGCAAAACATTCATTATATTCTTGGATTGCTTCATTCCCCCCCCCCCCCCCGCTCAAATATCTGCCTGAATAATAAGTTAACACAAAACTAAAAGGTGGGTAGAAAACAATTAAAATCAATTAAGCGCCAAAGGCTTTTCTGTCGTAGGCTCATTGACGTCACCCTTTTTTCCAAATTATTTGCCAAGAGACTTGCTTCCTATGCAAGGAGGCAAGGTGAGAGATGCTTTGGTATGGAAAGATAACAAAACAAAGGAATACTGTAGAGGGGGATGCTGACCCAAATTATTCTCCCTTCCGAAGAAGAATTAGAAGAAGAAGAAGAAGAAGAAGAAGAAGAGGAGGAGGAGGAGGAGGAGGAGGAGGAGGAGGAGGAGGAGGAGGAGGAAGAGGAGGAGGAAGAGGAGGAGGAGGAGGAGGAGGAAGAGGAGGAGGAGGAAGAGGAGGAGGAGGGGGAAGAGGAGGAGGAGGAGGAGGAAGAAGAGGAGGAGGAGGAGGAGGAGGAAGAGGAGGAGGAGGGGGAAGAGGAGGAGGAGGGGGAAGAGGAGGAGGAGGAAGAGGAGGAGGAGGGGGAAGAGGAGGAGGAGGAGGAGGAAGAAGAGGAGGAGGAGGAGGAGGAGGAAGAGGAGGAGGAGGAGGAGGAGGAGGAAGAAGAAGAAGAAGAAGAAGAAGAAGAAGAAGAAGAAGAAGAAGAAGAAGAAGAAGAAGGAGAAAAGAGGTTTGTGCAGAGCTAGCCCACCATTTGACTAATTCTGTTGTTAATTCACTTTGCACTTTCAGAAATTTCCCCAATGAAACACACACACACACACACACACACACACACACACACACGGTCGGGGGAGGGTGTGCGTGCATCTCTGGAGAGAGAAGAATGCACGGCCTACAGTCCGAAGCATATTTAATATGCTGTTTTTACAGCAGCGGCTGGTCTCAAAGAACTTTAACCCCGTTGTGTAAATACGTCACCAGGAGCCTACCCGGGTTGTCATGGCGACAACCTCAGTGCAAGGCCCTTTGCTTGGTGGAACGGGTGTCAGCTTTCAGTCTCCTGCATTCCAGGCTGGCATCAACCCCAGGTTACAGCTCAGACTTCATTAGAGGCCCCATGAGGAACAGGGGAAGAATCCTGAGCAGTTCCGAGAACTTCGGGGCAGCTTTCCACGAACACACCTGAGAGGAGAGCCGGGAAAACTCAGAGGAAAGGAGTAAGGTTGCTCTGGAGAAACCTGAATAGACCCTGCAGCCTTCCCCTAGCTGATTTTAGGCACATCCACCGTCTCAGCTGGAGAAGACAGCATCTAAGCTGCTATCTGGACGTTTACCGAAAGCATTACATGGCCCGTGCGTGCTGCAGGTGCAGGGGCAGCGCTTGAGTGCTGCTCAAAGGCTTGTGAAAACGTCAAGGATCCTCGAGAAAAACACAGGAATGGGCTGATGGGATCCCGCAGCCTGGTACACATTTTCTGACACATGATTTTATGTAATGTGTTCAGAGAGGTGGCCCAGAAAATAACTAATTTAAAACAAAAAAAACTCTGACAGCCATGTGGTTTTTGAAAGTGCACTGCATAAAGGGGGACAAAATGGACTGCTTGCCTGACTAGCTATTGGACAGAATTTATAATCAAATGTTTCTGAAACAGCTGGCTTCTCGACTGTCCGCATGATTGTGGGTTGCGTTCATGTTAGCCCTAATACATTCTTGAATTTCTTCAAGGGGAGGTTCATTTGATAAAAGTTATACGCGTATGATTTATCCACAGAAGTGCATTCTAGTTCTGTTTGTTCGTTGTACTTATTATTGTGTTATTTATTTATTGTACAAGGAACTTCCCAGAAATGGTCCTCGGTGAACAGCCAGCAGTCTGAAGCACAGAATAAATGCAGCCATCGGAGTGGAATATTTGAAAGACCAAAGCTTATGTGGATTCTTCCTCATGGGGTGACAGAAATGGGCTCCCATCAGGTTCAGAAGCACGCACAATAAACCCAACGAGAGTGACAACCCGTGTTTAATAAACTGATCAAATGGGGAGAAAAAGATGAGTCCGCTTTGACAGGTTTTTCTATATGTAGAAATCCTTATTCACTCACAATGTCTAGGAGCACAGACTGGGCGACAGCCTCTATGGAAACCTGCAGTGGTGGAACCCAGCCTGCAACTGAGTCTGTCTTCTGTCTTGTTCAGGCTCTCACTTGGCACATGTATACGTATATGTATATGTGTATGTGTATGTATATATGTGTATGTATACGTATGTATGTGTATATGTGTGTGTGTGATATTTTTATCTCTGTGTCGAAATGCTATGGTTAAAGTTACTGAAAACCATCTAACATAACTACTATTGAAAACAAGAAGTTTCTTACATCAGGCGTGTTACACAGTTTTGAAATGCTAATCAAATGTTAGCTGTCCTTCATTCAAATAGGCGTGGTTCTCTGCCGGTTTTCTCTGGCAATGACAGAGCTTCCAGGGCTATCATGTAGAGGAAAACACCAGGCTTTTTGTTTGTTTGGTTGGCTTTGGAATCAGCCTCGAGAATTCTGACCTCTTGGGGTGATTTAGGGATCCCCTAAAGAAGAAACCCTCTGAGGAACAGATGATCAGAGCAGGCCCTCAGGAACAAAGCTGGGTCATTTGAAGTCTCCCCGGGGTTGATGAGGGAACCTGACTAGAGGCCATGATGGTGGGAGTAGCATGGGTCAGTCAGGGCCGGGAAACTGCTATCCACTTAACACAAAGCATACAACCTCAAGCGTTCTTGTCCCTGTTTATCGTACCAGTTGGGAACAGGCTGAGTTATGCTGTAGTTACAAACGGTCTTGTAGATTCCCCTCAACCTGCAATTTCGTTTTCCTTGTTTTAGTTACCAGCAACCACAGCCGAAACTATTCAGTTGAAGAATCCTATAAACAATTAGTAAGTCCTAAATCGTGGAATGAAACCGCGACCTTTGGGACGCGAGCCGTTGCTTCATTTAGTGTAATGCTGCCCACCAATCACTTAGTCATCTCGGTTATAGGATCAGCTGCTATAGTAATCAAGTAACTCTATTTTAATTAATTATGACCCCAGAGCCAAGAATGATGATGGTGGCATTTGACTGTGCCAAAGAGAAGAGCTGTAAGTAGCCTCCTGTAAACGAAAGGCCAAAGTTTACCCTACATATGTGTACCTGTAGGATTTGGTAATTAATTGAAGTTTCAGTCATCCCGAGGACGCTAGAACATACGCACGTATCCCTGAGCATCAGGGGGCGGAACAGACAGCTCGCCACCCTGGCTGCAAGGCTAGCTTTTCATCATCCCAGCATGCATTGGGGCAGAACAGACTGCTATGCCTACCTGGCTGGAAGACTGGCTTTTCATCTTCCCAGCATGCATTGCGCTTGCCCCCCCTCTTGCAAAGTGTAGTCATCCGAAAGAAAATTTGTCTCCATTTCACCACGGTTGTTTTGAGAGAAATGAGACCAGCATCTGCAACAGAGTATCCCACTATGTTAAGTCATCCCGGCTCATCTTCTTAAACTGTGGCCTCATTTTTAAAAGCCCTTACTCTCTTGGGTCCTGCTCTTCCCGTAGGAAGTCTTTTCTAACCACACACTGAAGAAGTCTGCTCTGAAGTCCTCTGCTGTGATGCTTTACCTTCTTGAGTGGTTATTAAAGTATTTTATTCAATGTTGTCACCTCAGAGACTCAGGCTTCTGCTTCCTGTAAATCCTCCTCAAACCCCATCGCACTCCTGTAGTCTCTGTGGATAGTCCCAGTGAGAGACAAATATGAAGTCTGCTCTCTCCACAGACGCTACTCCTGGAGTACTGATCAGCGCCTGTCAATGGGATGGATGGCACTTGTGAAAAGGCAAAGGGCCAACCCTTCGGTTAGTTGAGGGAGAAAAAGAGATAGGTCCGCACCACAGCGAGCTCGGGTTACTCGTGGTAATCATCACGGAGATGCGTCCGGTACCTTTCGGAGAACTTAAATACACTAAGAATGGTAGCAGAGACACGGAGTCATCTCTACTGTGCTCTGTGACTTGCACACAAGTGTGCACGGCGAGCTTTTGAAAGTTACCTATGAAGGAACTACACAGTTTTAAAAGCAAAGATGGACCGTATCACCGTATCTTTTCCCTGCAGTCTATTGTCTTCCTCTGTCTTAATTAAACACGATGAAAAGAATATATTGCCCTCATTCGAGTGCATCACTGAATGTCTTTAAAATCGTACATGTACAAATCGTTTTAAATATTTTAATTTTTATTAAATTTATTTATTCGCTTTACATCCCAATATCAGTCCCTTCCTGTCCTTCCAGTATCCCCTCACACAGATCCCCCCATTCAACCCTCCCCTTCCCCTTTGAGAAGGAGGATCCCCCTCTAGGCATCACCCCACACAGGCATTACCCTACACACACATCAGGTTGCTGACGGACCTGGCACATCCTCTGCTTTACCGTTCTAACACATAGAATAGCCCAAAGGGGGATCAGCTTCCACACCCCTGGGTGTGAAATCAGATGAAGTAACACACTCAGGAAGAAAAAGTAACCTCTCCCTTAGGTATTTTATTTGCAATTAAAACAAAAGTTAGCATCAGACATAGTAACGGTTGATATCCCGAACATAAAGCTTGCTAATGTTTATTCATAACGTCTGCAACCCCAAACCTGCTTTTTCCAGAACATCTTTGAAGTCTCAGTACTAATCTGATTCCAGCTCTTTTCAGAGTATAATCTCGAAAACTGACAGGAATGCTGTAAAGAGACATCTGTGTGCACACAGACACATGGTTCAGCCCGTGAGCGTCACACAACTCCACCGAGAGCCTTCAGGATCTGGTGGCTGGAGCTTTCCCATCTGTGGCAGGAACACACAAGAGCTCGTAGTACGTTCCACCCAGCCACTCCGAGGCACACCATTCTGAGGCACAAATCTACCCACCTTGATGCTGAACAGATGGAATCTCATTTCGGGGAAGGCAGCTCTGGGCCTAAAATAACAAGTCTAAAATTTCAGCGGCATAACTCGAAGATGAATATTTAGCTCTTGAGAGAAAATCTGGGAGGTGATAACAGGCTTCTCTTTCAACTCCAAGAAGAGGTGTTTATGCAGAGGAGACAGAGACTGGGGCAGGGCTGAATGGGTTTCCTAAGGTTCTTCGAACGGCATCTAATAGCAGTTAACATTACAAACGAACGCTATACAATATGTGGTCAGCTTCAAGGCCCAGTATCAGTGAGGTTTAGTTTCTTTGCTGGAATCCGAAACAGCTTTTGCCTCCATCAGGGACATCACCTGCGCACGTGTTGCCATGGCAACGACCATACATTCCCAGCATACCTTTGGTTCAGCTCCCACGCTCACCTGGGAGAGTTTACGTCACATTTCAAATAAAAGGCAGACATTTTCTGCCCCCTTCCTCTCTTTTTTTCTCTCTCTTCTCCTTACCCCCCTTGCTTCTGCCATTCCAATAAACTACGCTGCTGGCCTGGTGTGGTTTGTCCCGACCCGAGCCTCGATTCCTATCCCAATACTTTGTTTTAAAAAAGAAAAAAGTCTCTTGAAAGTACTGTATTACCAGTGTCCTTGTTAGCATAGCTGGTGTTTTGAGGGGAAATGCTAATTAATGACTTGGTCAAAAAGTAATTGAAAATATAAATTTGAAAAAGTTGAGGAGTAATTTGTCTCCTTTCGGCTCATGTTTCTCTCTCCGTAGATGCGTGCTGATTCATAGCACCCCCACCGGACTGGGAAGATTCAAATGAGATTGCTTGATTGATTGCTTGATTGATTGCTTGATTGGTTAAGTACAGAGAAAGAGAGAGAGGGGGGAGAGAGAGAGAGAGAGAAAGAGAGAGACAATTCTGAGTGCTGAGAAGTCCGGTGCCAGGGTTTTCCTGGCAGCCCTTGCCTGCCCCTTTGCCAGTGCTTGTTTTGAATCTGAAATGTCCCCCACAGGCTCATGCTTTGAATGCTTGGCCCTCGCCTGGCGCTGAGCTTGTGGGAGGCTGTGGAACCTTCAGGAAGTGGGGCTTACAGGGTGGAAGTAGGCCACCAGGGGGTTGGCCTTGGAAGGCCCAGTCCCCATGCTGCCATTCCCTCGGTGGCTTTGTCCTTCGGACTGTGAGGGAGCTCAGCCACACAAGCTCCTTGGCAGCGAAGGGAGCTTGGCCGCCATGCCTCCTCACATGAGCTGGCCCTTGAAAACCACGCCTCTTTCCTCCAACTGTTTCTGTCAGGTGCCCTGGTCAGCATCATACACAAGCCACTAGTACCGTGATGCCTAAAGAAAAACCTTGCTTTTCTAAACACTAGAGACTTTGTTTTGATGAATAAAGGGCGTATGACAGTTCAAAGGGTGCCTGCTGTCATAAGAAACGCTAAACACCCGTTATTATTTTTCTTGGTACTATGTTTCTGGATGTTTCATTATTTTGCCCAGAATCTTTGTTTTCTAAAGTGTCCATATCAGATACATTTTTAATTTAACCTAATGGCTTCTTTCCATATCCCTCTAGAACCCTCTACACAGACCGTGGACAGGCTCTGATCGTGTGACTGGGAGATTGTGCACTCACCGCAACCAACCTCCAGTGGCACAGGCTTAAATAACCCAGATGGGCCACTCTGAGCAGATGGCTAGGCCAGGTACCAGGACGACTGAGTCTGAGCTGCCCTCAGTAGCAGAAGGCTCAGCACGTAACTCATGGAGACTCCTCTCGTCCCTCTTCATCCCTACCCCTTTCCTGGGATCACTGCCCAAATAAACCACCTGCATGGAATCCTTGCTTTAGCTTCTGCTTTGGGAAGACCCAACATAAAAAAAAAAATGCTAGTTAGGCTCTGCCTTTCCTTAAGAAGACATTGAGGGGCAAGGATGTGGCTCAGTTGTAGAGTGCTTACCTAATGCACAGGGAAAATCTAGGTCATGGTGGTCCATACCAGGCCATCTCTCCAGCCCCAACTGTCACAATCCTAAAGGGACACGACTTGGTGACGCTGCAGTCATGCAGTGTATCCAGATGTTTTTGGTCAGCAACCACATCATGAGGGATATTATGAGACAAAGTTCTCATTGCCTAGTGGCATCTGACCTATTTGACTAGAGCACGATGCTTTCTCACAGGTCCGTGGTGGCGCAGGCATAAGCAAGCCCTTCGTGACTTGCCATTGAAAAACAGTACGGGATCTATCATCAAGCACAGCCCCAGAGCCCAAATGATGAAAACAAGTAACTGTCCCTGCCCTGTGTATGTTATGGTGGCTTTAGCATATACTCCCTCTACTCATGATATACATGTTGGTCCATGTAGCTCTGTGTCATGCCACTCCAGCGCAGCCTCAGAGAGGACTCAAAGTAGTGAAAGCAGATAAACTACCGCACATGTGCGCAGGCTGTGGATGAGGAGCCTGCAAGACTGTCGGTCTAGAACAAGTAGGTAGCAAAAGAACCAAGGGAGGGGACACCATGAAAGGCAGCACTGGGTGTTCCGTGGCACTCTGTCTTGGTTAGGGTTTGACTGCTGTGAACAGACACCATGACCAAGGCAACTCTTACAAGGACAACATTTAATTGGGGCTGGCTTACAGGTTCAGAGGTTCAGTCCATTATCATCAAGGCAGGAGCAGGGCAGCATCCAGGCAGGCATGGTGCAGGAGGAGCTGAGAGTTCTACATCTTCATCTGAAGGCTGCTAGTGGAAGACTGACTTCTAGACTGCTAGGATGAGGGTCTTAAAGCCCATGCCCACAGTGCCACACCCACTCCAACAAGACCACACCTACTCCAACAGGGCCACACCCTCTAATAGTGCCAGTCCCTGGGTCGAGAATTCTGCAAACCGTAACACAACTGTTACATAGAATAAATGGTACTGGTGGTAGGGGCTACTGTATGCTTGGGGAAGAAATAGAATTAAAGATGGGATACAGACACAACATAATATTACCTAGTGTATTTTCCTTCTAAACACAAAGTCTGCTCTGACAGGCTGGCCCAAAGTTCCCAATAAGATATGTGCAAATTATTGATACACAAGAGGACTGAGTAAGAAAATCAAACACATGATGGGGATGAGGGGTATATTCATCTTAGGACAAGAAAAGGAGGCGCACACATGGGTTAGGAATCACTATGGCCTCTAGGGATGGTTGTGACTCTTTCTGTTCACCTGGGAAACTACTACTCCTCGAAGACACTTGGTGGGAGACAGAGACACAGCCTACCTTAGAATTTGGAAATGTGGAGTCCCTCCCCAGCCACCTTTGGTAGCCTGGTGGCAATGACAGGTCTGGCCTCCTTTGTGACAGATATCTGAGCCTTTCTCTCCAGGCTCTTAGAAGGGGTGCTTTTTGTTTCATTGGGACATTTTGCCACAAAGAATCCCAACCCTTATGAGCAAGCATGTGCGTGTGCTCAGATAGAAAATAAATTCCCATGGCTTCTCAACCAGGGTGTACCAACGGGCGGCACTCAGCCAAGGCTGCCCTTGACGGTCCTCTGCTCCCCCTGTTCCCCCTACCTTCCCACTCGTTTCTTTCTCTGGAGCTTTTCGTTTTCAGTACAAATCACAAATATTGTGTTATTTCGCCCATTAATGCCTTAGAATGTTAGCATTCATTAGGGACTCTCTACAAGGACATGGCCCCCATGACAAATACCCCAAGCAGTATCACTGCTCATCTACAGTGAGTAGCACTCAACAGTGCTTGTGACCTCTATTGTCCTCTACCTAAATCATGTGACTCCCACTGGCTGCCCTTGCGTTAGGTCTCTTACAGTTCTTTCCTTCAACAACTGTTCATACCTCCTCATTTGTCTCCGTCCATTGATTTGTTGGTGAAACAGTTCATTTTCCCAGTAGAACCCAATATCCTGGCCATTAATCTCTCTTCTGCTAAAACCAGCCTGAATGGACTTCATTTGGCTGACAGAAAGACGGGCCTTCAGGCCTCAGGTTCACAGAGGAGGAAATTGAAGTTCAAGGGGGTTAAGAAATGTGTGAACTTTTCAAAGTATCACAGCTGGAGTAGAAATTGAACTCTCTCTCTCTCTTTCTCTCTCTCTCTCTCTCTCTCTCTCTCTCTCTCTCTCTTTCTCTGTGTGTGTGTGTCTGTCTGTCTGTCTGTCTGTCTCTCTGTCTCTATCTCCTTCCTCTCTGTCCTCTCTTTCCTCTCTTCTCTCCCCCCAACTCCTACCCCATTTGCATACCGAAGCCATCAGACTTTTTCTAGTCTCTCCTTTCTCTGTACCTTCCATCCCCTCCTCTCCTCTCTCGTTCCCCCCTCTTCTCTCCTATCCTTTTGCTCCCTCTTTCCCTCTTCCTCTCTCTGTCCTCTCTCCTCTCTCACCTCTCCTTTCCCCTTTGTATACCAAAGTCTTCTGACTTCTCTTAGACACTCCCCCTTTCTCCTCTTCCCCCTCCAATCTCACTTCTCCCACATCTGTATACTGATGTCACCAGGCTTCTTCTAATCATTTCCCACAATTCCAAGCTCACTTTAGCAGTGGCAAGGCCAGGGTCAGAGACTTTGCATTCTCACTGTAGCATAGCAACTGCATCTGTTCAACCAGGATCATCCTGGACCCTCCAGCAGAGAACTGGAGAAGGGCCTGGTCGGTGAGCACTGGCTTTACAGCACCTAGTTACGTTTCCTGCCAGATCACAGGTTCAGATGTGGGTACAAATAAATGTGTCTCATTCAAATGTCTTTATCAAAAGTCCAGCCTAGACCAGCCCTAGCACCTAGGAACTTGCTAGAAGACACCTTGGCTCTTCTAAATCTGACACTCTAGCAACATTTACTCTGGGCTACCACATCCCTGTTCTTTACAGATAGCACTCTGCCAAACTTCTCATCCATGGATTCACATAATCTCTCCCGTGATGAATAGAGGCAGACACTTGGCTCCTTGTGCCTGCTGGCCCCTGTCACATGTCCCCCAGCTGGGCAGTAGCTATCGAGTCTTCCCCAGGGCACGACTGGGCATCAGACTAGGACTTGAGGAGGCCCAGATCATCTGGTCATCGGTGGCCTGCCCTCCGTGTGTTCTTGGATCACTGCTCAGACTCATCTCTGCGACCGGATTATAAGGCCTTTGGGGACACAAATTAAAACTGCGGGACCATTCTTTGAAAGGCACCATCTGTTGCTCTTCTCTGATACTTTCCTGAACAGAGGGATGCTCTTCAATCATTTCACACTTCTCTTCTTGACCAGCTCGGATTTCTCCCTCCAAACTTCTCACCAAGAAGAAATGAGCAGATTTCCCCCCATGTTGTGTCATATAACAGCTATCCGGCAAGCGCACACATGCATGCACACACAGACTCCCTTCCCTCCAGTACTTTCCCTTCGAGAAGTTAATGAAATTCTCCCATAGCAGCTAACCCCACAGACGCAGATTTCACACTGGGCATCGGACATAGAAACACTGGACATTTCTGGGAAGGGTTGATCCCATACTGTTTGGACTTAGTATTTAGAGTTTGTGTAGGGTCGTGTCTTATCCATGACATCGCTCCATTTCGTTAAGTGGAAAGGAACTGTATTACCGGAGTTACAAAAACAAGCTGTTCTTTAACAGAGGCGGTTATCTGAGCCCAGACCCTCCTTCTTGGAGCCTGAAGAGGTAGGCTGGTGGAGGGGGGAGGGATGGGAGGATGGGGGGGGGAAACTGTGGTCTTTACAAAGTGAGCAAGCAGAGTGATGCATGTGCCAAGGTGCCTGGCCTCAGAGAACAATAAAAGGAAACTCTTTTATCCCCCACCTTTCCCAGTTTTCTCCATTTCTTTCAGAGCTGTCACGGGCTCTTAACATGATATAAGGAGGCGCCCGAGGATCATTTGCTTCTCTTGGCATGGGAACAGTGAAAGTCTCTGTTTGCCATCAATCTTCCCTCTCTCCCTCACTCCTTCTCACCAGGCTCCAGAGTGAAAAACGAGACCGTTCCAATCTCACATTGCTAAACCATAACTAATTATTATTAGATCGGTTTTCGCCTTCTCCCAGCCCAAACGTCAAAAGCAGAAGTCTTAATTTACTAGCTCCAGGAAGGTCTCTAGCCGGGGTGGGGAGGGGATGGGATGCTTCCAGAGACAATTCAAGTTTAACTGGCTATGTGAGAGGGCCAGAGAGAAGATGGCTTGGAGGTTGGGAGCGCAGATGCTCCCCTAGAAGATCTAGTTCGATTCCTAGCACCCGTGTGGCAGTTCACACCCATCTGAAACTCCAGTTCTAAGAGATCCCACTCCCCCTTCTGGTGAGTATGGGTGCTGCATGCATGTGGTATATACATGCACAAGGCTGGGGAAAAAAAGCATCAGGTGAATAAATAAATCTTTTACAAAAAGATGTCCAAGTCAACGAGGGCACATGGAGGGACCCATGACTCCAGCTGCAAATGTAGCAGAGGATGGCCTTATCTGGCATGAGTGGGCATAAATGGGAGGGGAGGCCCTTGGTTCTGGGAAGGCTCGATGCCTCGGCATAGGAGAATGCTAGGGAGGTGAGGCAGAAGTGGGTAGGTGGGTGGAGGAACACCCTCACAGAAGCAGGGGGAGGGGGATGGGATAGGGGGTTTGCCGAGGGGGAACCTGGAAAGAGGGGGGGGGAACAAATGTAAATAAATAAAATAACCAATAATTTAAAAATGATATTCAGTAAGGGGAATGCCAGGTAAAATCACAACATTCTATTTCATGGTCACCAAAATGAACCAAGTTGTCAGTACTGTCACTTCACAGAGTCGTATGCCATCGTCTGGTTAATGTGGGAAAAGAGAGACATTTTGTCTCGACCTTAGTTCTGTTGAATGGAGGCTGTTTGGTAAGCTCTGAGATATCACGGCATGAAATTGACACTAGAGCTTGGTGTCAGCTGCAGCGCCCCTCAGAACTGTCCCAAGCACATCCAAAATCCATTAAATTCATGGTCGTGACGTAGATATTCCCATTCTACAGCTGAGAAACCCAAGGTGTAGACGTTCTGGTTAACTTATACAAGCCAAGCATAAGACAAAATGACTTACATCCAGACCGCTATTCCCAAACACTACAGGGTGTTTGGTTGGTCTGTTGTTGTTGTTGTTATGGTGGTGGTGGTGGTGGTGGTGGTGGTGGTGGTGGTGGTGGTGGTGGTGGTGGTGGTGGCGGCGGTGGTTGTTAAAATAGGATCCCACTACATAACCTGGCTGGTCTGGAATTTAAGATCCTCCTACCTCAGCCTCTGAAGTGATAGGATTATAGACATGCAGTGCTATGTCTGCCTGAGGCCCTGTGACACTCTGGGTCACACTGGGGCAGCAGACATCGAACAGAGCTTAGAGCTTGGAGCTGAAGTAGGCTGTGCTATGACTCTCAAAGGTTGCCCCAGTGACTCACTCTGACATGCCTACCCCCAAAGGCCCACACCTGCCCTAAACAACACCACTAATTGGGGGAACATGTGTTCAACACATGAGCCTTCGAGGGACATTTTACATTCCAGCCATAAAGGACATTAAACTCCAAAGTGTTCCACAAATGCGGTCTTTATAATACTGGTTCAGAAAGACATTAAGCACTTTGAAAAATGAAAGAACCAAAATAAAAAAAAAAACCTTTTTGAAGAATAAATAGCCGAGGAGATGTCTCAGAGGTTAAGAGCACCCATTCTTCTAAACTTTAAGATCTAAAGGATCCAGGTTTGGTGCCCAGCATCAAAGGTCGATGGCTCACTGATGATATCCATTACTCCAGGTCCGTGGCATCTGACACTCTTTCCTGACCTATGTGGGCACACACAGTTACACACTCAAACAAGGCACATGCACAAACACATAAACAAGAATACATCTTAAGAAACCTTTTCTTTAAAATGGAGCCAAATGTCATGACAAAAGACCTCTTGTGTCTATTATCTACACCAGGGAGGTGACAAAATGCAGACATGGCCACATCGACTGCCGTTTGGTCCAGTGAGGACCGGTTTCCTGGCACACCACCGTGCCCTGTTGTTTATAATGGGCTCCAGGAGTCAGGCAGATGAAGTATATAGTCTACATGGCGGGTAAAGCCTAAAATCTCAGCCTTTTCTGCTCTGTACAGAAAAAGTGTGCTAGCCCCTGACCTAGGCGCATGGAAACAATCATGCTTAAGGAATGACAACCGAGGAGTGACTTACAGCTCCCACAGCCGGGCCTCCCTTGCTGATGGAATAACGACACTTCTTTCATTTGGCACTGGTCGTGCATGTGGCTTCCTGGCTGGGAGAGGTCATGTAAATGAGCAATTTTACCCCTGAAATGGTTAAGTGGGAACTTCCCAAACCTTGACTGCATCGTCTCCTCTCTGAACACCGAGACAATAAACAAAGAGGTGCTCTCTGCGACGCGGTGCTATGCTGGCCGGCTCAGGCAGCGCAGAGACAAGGTGGGTTTGCGTCTACGGTTTGTTCACTCTATTACTTCTGGGCCTGAGCCGTGGTGTGTATCACAGCGGGGTAAGTGTGGTGGAGAGCAACAGCTCACTTGGGGCCAGAAGAGAAAAGGGAGGAAGGAGACAGTGTGCCTCCACAACCCCCTTCATGCTGATCTAAAACCACAGCCGGGCCTTCCGTCTATGGGGCCAGGTCTCCCGGTTGGGTTTGTGCCCTTAGTAGCACCATATGGTGGAACTAACCCTTCAGCTACGTTTCTTGCTCTCCAGACCCAGCCTGGGCACTGCCCCTGGGTAGCTGCATACTAGCCTGGGACGTTGTCATGGTGACCCCTTTTCTGAAGCAGTTCACTGTGATTTCCTAGAACTCGCTTCCTTTGATATAAATCAAACAAACATGACTGGAAAATAGAGAAAATGAATTATACTCGAATCCTTGAGAGCCAGGGGGTTGTGATTCTTGTTCTGGGCAGGACAGGCAAAGGACCCTGAGACCCAAGGAGCCCTTGGGATATGAGGAGTATGAGTAGATTGAATGAGAACTGTCCCTCGTGGGCTCATGTATTTCACACATGAGGGGAAACATTGATTGAACGACTTCCCATATATTTGCAGCGATGGGTGGTAAAAGATGTCTTACTTGAAGGGAAGACTAATAGTGAGATCTGGACGCTAATGGCTGCACTAATTAAATCCTCCTCCAGAACTGAGATATGAAGACATTTTTCCCAGAGCAGTGTCGGCCTATCTCTACCACTTCAGGAACGCGTCATATCAAACACCAGAAGAAACATGGGTTCCACCCAGTTGCTCACATTATTCATTAAGCAGTGTCAACATTGAAACAAGTTAGCCTTCATTCAACTCTTGAGCCCAGAGTAAGGGGCAGGATCCTTTCTTACCAATGCTGCCCGCACATGCTGGAGACTGATTGGTGGTGCCTTCTGTCCCCTTGTCCAGAGAAGTCATGGTTTATTGACAACTAAGACTGCTCATGATTCATTCTGCAGTGGCCTGGGATGTTCAAGCTCAGCTTAGAGATGGTGAATCATGTGTAGGCACAAAATGTGTTTGGCAGCTTCCACTTCTGCCCTTGGCTGGGCTGCACCGGGCAGCTAGTGCTGAACTGGAGAGGCAGAGCCTGGGCTCTGGGGAGCTTCCCAGCAGCAACTCTATCCCACGGCATCCGCATTGATGGACTCCAATTGTTGCCCGACCTCCACTGCAGTGCTCACTGGAGTTCTAGAGATATCGGTAACCATAAGTTCAGGCTTTGGGCTGCAGGAGCTTACAGGAGTCCTGCAGTTTTGCTACGGGATTCTTCGGCTCTGGTCCTGAGACTAAAGGTCTGCGGAGGGTACAGAACAGACCTCAGCAGCCATTTTGGGCTCCACCATCACGTGTTTGTGTGGCCTGTAACACGTAACATGACTACGCTTTGAAAAACTGAAAAGCTGAGTTGCTTCCCCTACCTAAAAAAGGCATTTTTTTTGTGAACAATAGAACGTTTGATTCGTGATAATAACACCTGGCAATCCAGACAGACAAATGGGTAGACCTGGGAAGAGGGCCCACAGGCAGGCTCATGAAAGGGTGCCAAGGTCACTCAGTATAGAAATGCACCTCCTGTCTTCGCCGAATGGCAGTGGAACGTTCCATATGGGAAGGAACTGAGCACCCAGCATACCTTCTGTCAAATTGGAGAATTTACTTCAGAACCGATGCCTGAGCATGCAACCAAAAGTCACGAAGTTCCCAGAAGTAAACACAAGGGTGTAACGTTGCAACCTTACAGGAGGGACGGGAAGACCAGGAGCCTGTTAATAAATGTGCTAAGTCAAATTTCACCAAGATCTTCAAAACCTCTGCTTTCTACGGGTCACTGTTTTAAAAATAACAACAATATGAAATGCTGGACCAGCAAGGTAGACCAGTAAGCAGACACCCACTGCCAAGCGTGATGACCTGAGTCTGACCCCTGGGACCAGCATGGTGGAAAGAGAGAACTGATTCTTGCACACTGCCTCCTGACTATTTTTAAAAGATCATAGATCATATTTTTTATAAGAAATGGAAAAGCAAGTCACAAGAATTGGCTGGAGTGACCCTGTGTGTTGGCACAGAGCAGAGAAACAGAGTACCCCAGCACTGCAGTGGGCACTAGCACCCTTCGTAGCTAATCTTAGGAAGAATGATGTGTTCGATACACACTCACTGTGTGATCCAGCAACCTCGCTCCTAAATATTTATTCCAGGACCATGAAAACACTTCTATACAAAGACTTGTCCAGAGAGTTGATTAAAACTTTCCTCAGAATAGCCAGAAGCTAAAATCAGCCTAAATGACCACCCACAGCCAAGAGCAAACATCAGGTTGCTTCGAGAGACTTCTCCAGGGAAGCATGAGAAAGCATCTATTCACCGCCCCCCCCCCAAAGAAAACCGAAGGCAGACCAAGCAATCATTCTACAGATCAAAGCAATGAACTTATTGGGGTCACCTACAGGAGTTACTTACAGAAGCAGGGAAAACTCAAGGCAGATCTCCAAAAGCCTAGTTCATCGTGGGTGATGCATGGACGCTGAGCCCCTGGAGCTCTGCACGGGGTTAGAGCAGTCCTCTTCTGTAACCTTGGGAGGGGCCGGTGAATCCTGTTCTATTCAGCTTTCCTGTTCTTGTGACTTTCGTTTACTTCCTGGGTTACCTCTCCCCAGGAGAGAATGCACAAGCTCACAGGAAGTTGATGCACCTTCCAGGGAAGTTGTAGCAATGGTTAGAATTCTACACAGCAGTCCACAGGAGCAAAGCACACCTTCACAGCAATGAGGGAAAAAAGACCCAGACCATGAACAGCATGTCCATGGTGACTCCATCTATGCGGAATTCCATATTTCACCCTTTAGTGGTGGCAGAGAGCAATCCATGGGTCCTGAGAAGAGGCATGGTTAGAACACAACCTAAAATTGTATGACAGACTGTTTGGAGGGATAGCACTCTCCCCATTGTCTTAGGGTTTCCATTGCTATGAAGAGACCATGACCACAGCAAGTCTTACAAAGGACAATGTTTAATTGAGGCTGGCTTACAGATTCAGAGGTTCAGTCATGAACAACATGGCAGGCAGACACCGTGCTGGAGAAGGAGCGGAGAGTTCTGCATCTTGATCTGAAGGTCACTAGGAGAAGACTAACTTCCAGGCATCTAGGAGGAGGGTGTCCAAGCTCACCCCCACAGTGACACACTTCCTCTAACAAGGCCACACCTACTCCAACAAGAAGGCCATACCTTCTAGTAATGCTACTCCCTGGGACAAGCATGCTCAAACGGCCACATTCTACTCCTTGGTCCCCATAAGCTTATTCAAATATAAGTGTCTATGAGGGCCATACCTAGTCATAGCACAGTGCAAAATACATTTAGTCCAACTTCAAACGTCCTGTAGTCTAAAGCAGTCTCAACAGCATTAAAACTCCAAAGTTCAAAGTCTTTTCCCAGATTCATCCAGTCACTTAACCGTAATCCCCTATAAAGTCAAAATCAAAAGGCAAATCACAATACTGCCGACATCACACGATATACATTACCATTCCAAAATGGGGGAACACCGGACCAAAGCAAGACCAAAAACCAGCTGGGCAAACTCCAGACTCTGCATCTCCGTGTCTGATGTAAAAGTGGTCTTCAGATCTCCAACTCCTTTCATGTTTGTGGACTGCAGCAAACTTCTTTCTCTTGGACTGGTTCCACTCCCTGTTAGCAGCTTTCCTTTGGGGTTAAAGGTGCACATCACCAGGCCTGGACCTAGGCTTTTCTCTCGTGGGAACCTGCTCTGTACTCAAGTGGTCTTGAACTCAGGGAACTGCTTGCCTCTGTCTTCTGGAATTAAAAGCTTGTACTATCGTGCCTGGACCTAAGCCTTTCATGGTCACTGTGCCTCAAGATTTGGATCAAAAGCAAGCATCTTCCATATCTGGATTGTAGTTCATTCCAGATTAAAAGTCCAAGTGAAAACAATAACCAAGTAATAATGATGTCTAACATGATATAACTGTCCTTGTTCAATGGTGGACACATAACACTAGGCTTAGCTGGGTGGGATCTTGTCCCCAAGTCACCATTTCCTTATGTTTGTCTCCCTTTGTTTCTCTCCTTGGACACAGGATTAGGCTCTCCTTCCCTTCCTGTGTTCCTTCTACTACTTGCACCATACATTTTTGTTTTTGTTTTCGTTTTCTTTTTAAGCTTGCTACACTTGATCATGAGAGTGAGCCAGAGGACGAGATCTATGCTGGGCTTTTCTGAGACTTGCTTTATCAGTGCAATTAATTGAAGTTTCAGACAAGGGCAAAAAGCAGCCACATTTTCACCAAAATATTACAATAGTCTCTACCACATACTAAAATTCTTCTCCCCTGAAACCTCTACAGCCAGGATACAGTTCAAATCACCCTCAGCACCACTGTCTCCTATATTCCTACAAGGATGGCCCATTAGGCCTCCACTTAAAGCATCCCACTGCTTTCCAAATCCAAAGTCCCCAAATCCACATTCCTCCAAACAGAAACACTGTCAGGGCTATCGCATTAACACCACTGTCCCTGGTACTAACTTCTGTCTTAGGGTTTCCATTGCCAAGAAAAGACACCATGACCAAGGCAACTCTTATAAGGGACAACATTTAATTGGGGCTGGCTTACAGGTTCAGTCTATCGTCATCATAGCAGGAAGCACGGCAGTGTCCAGGCAGACACTGTGCTAGAGAAGGAGCTGAGAGTTCTGCATCTTGATCTGAAGGCCACTAGGAGAAAATTGACTTCCCGGCAGCAAGGAGGGGGGTGTCCATGCCCATCTCCACAGAGACAGACTTTCTCCAACAAGGCCATACCTCCTAATAGTGCCACTCCCTGGGCCAAGCATATTCAAATCACCATACCTGTTCAGTATTGGACACACACACACACACACACACACACACACACACACAATCAAATGAGAGTGAATAAATCGAAATATCGTAAAGTGCATGCCATCAGGCAAAATATTTAGAATGTGAATAGTTAAAACCTACAGTGTTTACGCTTTAATGGATACAGATGCTGAGTGCAGACACCAGTCATGTCCTAACCACAGGACCCTGAGCAGGTTTGCAACGTTGCAGAAGTAAGACCTTCCTCACAAAGCTTCAGAGACAGACATCAGTGTTTAGAGCTGCACCGAACGGGCACTGAGCATTTGCAGCTAGGGTGTGATGTCACGGCTGAGGGCCACATCAGTTTCACCTGTCCCTCTACTCACACACCGCAAGTGGAAAACACTGTGGGACCGTGAGGAGGAAACACATTCTGAGCAGCTGAGCAGCGAAGGGTCCGAGAGCTACATATGCTCTCCCTCATGGCTGACTGGGTGCTGCAGCTCCTTGCTAACTGGCCAGCACAGCACCGGGAGACAAGGCTAGACTGCACAGCACTGACCCCAGAAGAGGCCCAAAATCAAAGCATGCTTTCTAATGAGCACTGTGGTGAGACTGTGCGTGTGTAGGCTGGAGCACTGGGAACTGGGGATCATCCCTGGTCTTTTCTGGCTTCTGATGACCATGTCACATTCAGTCTCCCATAATTAGGAACGGAGGGAATGGACATAAACAGAGGCACGGCCATATTCATCTTACCTTAACCAAGTACCTGCATTCCCGGGACTTCAGCCCTACCTCTGGATCCCCATGTTCATGAACATTGGTTGCTTCACCCTTTCCACTGCTGACACCCAACTCTTAGCAGGAATTGTTCTTTTATTTAGCAGATGACAGTGCAGTGTTTTAAGCAGAAAATCAAGACAGCAACTAAGAGCAGAACGACTTATGTGGATGGCATGATTGTGTGGATGGCATGATTGTGTGGATGGTGTGTGGATGGTGTGATCATGTGGATGGCGTGATCATGTGGATGGTGTAATCATATGGATGGTGTGATCGTGTGGATAGTGTGATCCTATAGATGGTGTGTGGATGGTGTGATCATGTGGATGGTGTAATCATATGGATGGTGTGATCGTGTGGATGGTGTAATCATATGGATGGAGTGATCGTGTGGATGGTGTAATCATATGGATGGAGTGATCGTGTGGATAGTGTGATCCTATAGATGGTGTGTGGATGGTGTGATCATGTGGATGGTGTAAACATATGGATGGAGTGATCATGTGGATGGTGTAATCATATGGATGGAGTGATCGTGTGGATGGTGTAATCATATGGATGGAGTGATCGTGTGGATAGTGTGATCCTATAGATGGTGTGTGGATGGTGTGATCATGTGGATGGTGTAATCATATGGATGGAGTGATCGTGTGGATAGTGTGATCCTATAGATGGTGTGTGGATGGTGTGATCATGTGGATGGCATGATCATGTGGATGGTGTAATCATATGGATGGTGTGATCATGTGGATGGTGTGATCCTATAGATGGTGTGTGGATGGTGTGATCATGTGGATGGCATGATCATGTGGATGGTGTAATCATATGGATGGTGTGATCGTGTGGATAGTGTGATCCTATAGATGGTGTGTGGATGGTGTGATCATGTGGATGGTGTAATCATATGGATGGTGTGATCGTGTGGATGGTGTAATCATATGGATGGAGTGATCGTGTGGATGGTGTAATCATATGGATGGAGTGATCGTGTGGATAGTGTGATCCTATAGATGGTGTGTGGATGGTGTGATCATGTGGATGGTGTAAACATATGGATGGAGTGATCATGTGGATGGTGTGATCCTATAGATGGTGTGTGGATGGTGTGATCATGTGGATGGTGTAATCATATGGATGGTGTGATCGTGTGGATGGTGTAATCATATGGATGGAGTGATCGTGTGGATGGTGTAATCATATGGATGGAGTGATCGTGTGGATAGTGTGATCCTATAGATGGTGTGTGGATGGTGTGATCATGTGGATGGTGTAATCATATGGATGGTGTGATCGTGTGGATGGTGTAATCATATGGATGGAGTGATCGTGTGGATAGTGTGATCCTATAGATGGTGTGTGGATGGTGTGATCATGTGGATGGTGTGATCATGTGGATGGTGTAATCATATGGATGGAGTGATCGTGTGGATAGTGTGATCCTATAGATGGTGTGTGGATGGTGTGATCATGTGGATGGCATGATCATGTGGATGGTGTAATCATATGGATGGTGTGATCATGTGGATGGTGTGATCCTATAGATGGTGTGTGGATGGTGTGATCATGTGGATGGCATGATCATGTGGATGGTGTAATCATATGGATGGTGTGATCGTGTGGATAGTGTGATCCTATAGATGGTGTGTGGATGGTGTGATCATGTGGATGGTGTAATCATATGGATGGTGTGATCGTGTGGATGGTGTAATCATATGGATGGAGTGATCGTGTGGATGGTGTAATCATATGGATGGAGTGATCGTGTGGATAGTGTGATCCTATAGATGGTGTGTGGATGGTGTGATCATGTGGATGGTGTAAACATATGGATGGAGTGATCATGTGGATGGTGTGATCCTATAGATGGTGTGTGGATGGTGTGATCATGTGGATGGTGTAATCATATGGATGGTGTGATCGTGTGGATGGTGTAATCATATGGATGGAGTGATCGTGTGGATGGTGTAATCATATGGATGGAGTGATCGTGTGGATAGTGTGATCCTATAGATGGTGTGTGGATGGTGTGATCATGTGGATGGTGTAATCATATGGATGGTGTGATCGTGTGGATGGTGTAATCATATGGATGGAGTGATCGTGTGGATGGTGTAATCATATGGATGGTGTGATCGTGTGGATGGTGTGATCCTATAGATGGTGTGTGAATGGTGTGATCGTGTGGATGGTGTGAACGTGCGGATGGTGTGATCGTGTGGACGGTGTGATCATCTATAGCTCCCGTGTGAAACTGCACACAGCCATTTCTCACAGGATACCTTTTCTGCTAGAATGACCATCTGATGAGGATACCTGTAAAAAAGAGAGGCAGAGAAAACAAAGGGAGAAATATCATCATGCAGGGAAGAATAATGTCTGGGGTCCCTTGAAGTTCCTGTACCTCTATAATATGAGACGATTTCCTCCAACTGTCTCTTCGTTTTTGAAAGACTTTAGGGCTAAATGACGTTTCCTAAGCCTTAGACTCAAACACATGGGCAATTCTCTCTCTACCCATTCGGCCCCCAGGCGTCTGTCACAATGCCAAGTGCTCGTTTGCTATACCACAGGAAATAACTTAATGCAACACGTTTGTTTCACTTCCCGTGCCATGTTCTGACTCCATTTTCTTTAAAACCCTCCTCCTTCCCCTTCTTTGGCTCTACCTGCCGGCTTGGGTAGAATCTGGAGTGAGCTTCAGCTGGCCCCTGGTGAGGAAGGCACACGGAGAGCAGGGGGTCTTCATTTCAGAGGACAGGGATTCCTGGTGTCATTGGGCAGACAGCCTTAGGAAGACAGGATTCAGCTGTGTCTCAGCCCAGGCAAGCTGCTGTCCAGATCGCCATGACCCAGAGAGCAGGTAAACAGTAGACATCCATTCCCCATGTCTCTAAGCTTGCTGGCTGACTTAGTGTCTGGTGAGGCTCCCACATGGTGGAAAGAAAAGGTAAGGTCAGGGCAGATCTGTGGGGTCTCCTAGGAGAATGTGTCCCCTGTGTGAGCCCTGCTCACCCTCACATACTCCCAAGAATCTTTGAAGGCTACAGCTCCACAGGTGGTCTTTTGCAGGTTAGGGTGTCATAGGTTCCCTTCCAGTAGCTGTGTCGAGAGTAACTTAAGGGAGAGAGAGCTTCCTCAGACCTCCTCAGGGGGTGGAGAGAGTGACTGCTGAGGGACGAGAGGGCAGCAGCAACGGCAATCCGAAGCAGTTCTCACATTGCTTCTGCGTCAGGATTCCCACACCAGGGAATGCTTCCTTTCCACACCGTGAATCTAATCAGGACAATCTCCAACGGGGATACTCAGATCCACCTCTCAGGTGAGTCTAAGTCAATCGACTTGACCGTGATCACCAATCCTAACAGCTGAGTATAGACAAATCTGGGGACATGGACCCTCATCCTATTAGCAGTTTGGCCCATTAGCAGTGGCTTCAATCGGTGTGGCCTTCTCTGCTCTTCCATTGTCCCATCAGGCCTTAGATAGGGTTTTACTGCTGTGAAGAGACACCATGACCAAGGCAACTCTTGTAAGGACAACATTTAATTGGGCCTGGCTTACAGGTTCAGAGGTTCAATCCATTATCATCAAGGTGGAAACATGGCAGAATCCAGGCAGGCCTGGTGCAGGAGGAGCTGAGACTTCCACATCTTCATCTAAGGCTGCTAGCAGAATACTGCTTACAGGCAGCTAGGATGAGGACCTTAAAGGCCACACCTACAGTGACACACCCACTCCAACGAAGCCACACCTTTAATAGTGCCACCCCCTGGGCCAAGCCTATACAAACCATTGCACATTAGTACTCTATGTCCCTCAGAGTTCACACAAAGCCCAATGCTCAGCTAAGGTAGGTAAATTCTTTAACATTAGCTGGGCATTTTTGCCCGTTGGAGTATCACTCTGGATGACAAGCTAGACTGTTGGTAGAACATGAAATTGCCCCTTGGCACTCATGCCTAAGACAAGGACTGCATAGATGTGGCCTGGTGCTGGATCCCCAGAGGTTTCCCCCAATCCCTCCTCCATGTCATCAGCTCTAAGGCATGAGTCCCCGAGTCCCATCTCCACATCCTGATCCCATTTCTCCCCACTGTCCTTCCCTGTCTGTGGCCGAGCCCCGAGGTTCCCACCCCAGTCTCCAACTCATGATGATCGGACTTAACATTGGAACTTTACGCTGGTGTGAAAAGTGAAACACACTCGTCAGAACTGAAGGCTAATCTTGACTTCACCTTTCGGCTCATGAGCTGTCTGAAGACTCTGGGTAGCCGCATACAGCATAGGGCCTCGGGCAGCCACGTAGCCCTGCAAGGAAGTAACTCACGCTCTACAGCTCTGGTCTTCCCGGCACCCTGGAAACAAAGATCCAACATTTCAATAATGACATGAGATATCCTCAGTTATAAACTAGGGTTTGGGCCAGGCGCTCTGTCGATGAGGTGGGATGAACAAAGTGCATGTTTGGCTATAGGAAGCTGGCACCTTGAGCTGAGTTCGTGCTCTCCCATCTTATGCCAAGAATCACTTGTAGTCACCATTCTTACTACTCATTGTCTTATATCTTGTGGAAACCACATCCAAAGTAATCAAGAACCAAACAAGTTTACGTTTTCTCAAGGAAAGAAAACAGACAAACAGTATCCCCCCCAAGCAGACAATGTTGCTCTCTTGTTACCCTGGGCGAACACCAACTTCCATCCACTCACCCCTGTATCATCTCATTTAATGCCTCACAGCTGTGGCTGGAAGCAGAGGCTCTTCAGCCTCCTCGGCGGACAGAACTGAGGTTGAGGTAAGGGGCAGGGGGTTGGGGTGGAAAGCCAGTCTATGGGTTCACGGGCTCGCGTCTCCGCTAGACGTGGCCCTGTTCTGCTTTCGCCTGATTCTAGCTTCCCATGAAAAAGCCATTACAAAGGCTGTCCGCAGGAACAGTCTAGGAGCCAAAGTTTAGAGAAAGCAAAATCCAACGACCGACCAACTGTTCCTGGCCGCTTGCCTGGGTGAAGCAGATGCCTCCCATTGGGCAGCAGAGTGTTTGTGACTGCAGAGGAGGCTCAGGCACATCTGTGGCTCGGCTGTCTGCAGGATGTCCTCGAGTGGCCTCCTGGCAACAGCACTGCCCCGCCGGGTCACGGCTTCCTCAGCGATGCGATGGGTCCATCAGAAGAGAAAACCCAAGGTTCCCCTTCTTGGTGACCATCTGCTCACTCACTTTTAAACCATAATAATCCAAAAGTCCTCTCTCCCGGCCTGGATTTGGGGACAGTGTACAGTTTTGGTTGGGGGTGAAAGTTGTGTGGAGTTTCAGATTTTTGTACTCAGGTCCCTTTATTGATGAGCATGGGGTGCTTTGGGTGAGAGAAAGTGGGTCTGGGAAATGCACGATAGAGTCGAAAGAAAGCCCGATTGGAGTCATGGCCATTAGGTAGCATCCACATGGCATTAGCTGGGGGCACAAGTCTGTTCCTCTACAAGTCCTCATGACATCCCCTGACCGGAAGGTGATCCTGACTTGTGTACTAGCTCCTATGATCCTGTTTCTTCCAGGCATGGAAACATCAATGGGCAGGTTGTGTGATCTGAAATGTTGGCCATCAGGCTTCTCAGAGCAGGATCCTGAGATCTACTACCTCTTCAGATGCTATTCTTAAACAGTGACGCTGTCATGAGCACTGCTGAGATCTTTGACAAGCCTGTCCACTAGAATTCCATCCTTGGGCCCCACAGGAGAGAATCACACCATCCTCAGACTTCCCTACAGGTGCACCGCACTCACCAACACACACACACACACACACACACACACACACACACACACACACACTAAATAAGGGTAACGTAGGGAAATAACTTTTTAAAACTATAATTATTCAGGTGCGTGTAGGGGGTGGGAATCCTAGATATCGTCAGAAGCGATATCTAAACATAATTAATTAGTACATTGTGCCTTTTATAGTGACACTGCACAGCTGGGGTAGGAAGGTCTGGCTCTTCTGCTAAGGAGGTCAGATCCTAACTGGGAGGAAAGAAATCCATACTTGGTACCCAGTATCTGCAGACAGGGATAAGAGACCCAGACAGATGCAACTAACCTAGGGCTCTCTTTACCCAAACCAAAAGGCGCAGCAGGTCTCTGGCCAAGTATTCTGGAACTTTCTCCCACAAAAACCAGGCTTTCGGTCATCACCTTGAAATCTGTTGAAAATTCCAAATACGTCTCTTTTCACAACTTACACAAGCCTCCATCTAGACAGGAATTCCTGCTGGTCCACTGAAAGTGAAACCTGGTTTCTCTGTGCCAGCCCAGAATGCCTAAGGCAGGCCTAAGAAAGAAACAACCTGCTGTTGGGGGAAAGTGTGTGTGTGTGTGTGTGTGTGTGTGTGTGTGTGTGTGTGTGTGTGTGTGTGTAGGGGGGTGTCAAACCATAACTAGCAATTCAGTTATACAGAGGGGCCTGACTGGCAGTTTAAAGGAGACACCACCTCCCCCTTAGGATGTATATAGAATTTCAGAACTACCCCAAGAGAACACATAAACCTGGAAATCTTTTCTGAATGTGGAGCTTAAAAATATTGTTTCCAAGAACCCTTCTGTTGTGCCCATGTTGAAAACTCCCGCAGAAATGGAGCAGGCAGCTCCAGCCGCATGGAGGGCCGTGACTCAGCTCCATAGGCCAGCCTGTGAATCCATGACGTCATCCTTCCCCGAGTTTGGGCTCCCAAGCCCCAGACCACCCACGCTGGCAGCCCATTCTCTCGTGCGTTGTCGCCAGGGAGAGACCTGCCTTTATAAATGGTTCGGAGGTCGGAACAGAGGACTGGCCTGAATTGTTACACAGAAGTGCCTTTGGCAGCAGCAATAAGCGTTCGGACATGTAGGCACGGTGATTTTTTTTCTTTTTTTGAACCCTGAAACTCTCTTTAAGGCGCAGTGGAAAAGCGCATGCACAGAACGAGGCGGGGAGGTTTTAGGAACAGGCCTGGAAAAATCTGAAACATAGCAGCAAAAGGGGGTTGGGGAATTACCAAATAAGGGGTAAGGGGAGATTACTAAATAAGAGGTACACGGTCCTATGTTTAATGCCCAGCACCACCACCACCAGGAAGGAAAGGCAAAAAGTTGGGAGTCTTTATGCCACAGTCCTGCCTAGATAATCAAAATTAGGATTTTTCTTTTCTGATTTATCATTAGCAGAGGAAAGTTGGGGCGTGTGTGGCGGAATGCTCACTTGGCTGGGAGGTTTCAAAAATACCCACTAGCCCCCCCCCAAAGAAAACAATGCAAGCACCGGAAAACTGGGGCACTGAATATTTTCACCCAATCTTCAGCCAAAGAAGAGGAGGAGCTCATCTGGGAGGGGAAGGTGCAGAATGAAAGGCACCACGATGGCCTGTGCTATGCACACATCTAAACCTGAGACACGGGGCTCCTGGTAATGGTGTCCACTGGACAGAGAGAGGACCTGGGGAACACCCTCCCTGAGGAAACAGGACCAATTAAAAGAGCCTTCCCCCCTTACCTGTTGAAGGTACGTTAGGTGCCCAGGGGAAGTTGAATCATTAGGCTTGTGATCCAGAAGGGATTATAGAAGCCTTGCCTCTCCTCTATAGTCACATGCTTCCTGTCTTGATGTTCTGTCATGCTCCAGGCCTCAAGTAACGGGACCAAGTCACCATGGATTGAAGCAATATGAAACCATGGGCAAAGCAACCTTTTACCCTTATACGTTAACTATCTCAGGTATTATGCTGCAGCAATGCAAAACTCATGAACATTGTATGCAGGAATATATATATATATATATAGATATATATATATATATGTGTGTGTGTGTGTGTGTGTGTGTGTGTGTGTGTGTGTGTGTATAGATGCACATATGTGTGTATATGGGGGGGGTACGGTTCCACTCAAGATCATAGTTAGAACTCCTCTTAGGAATTTGGAACCAGTAGGTGACCTTTGTCACTGGTCTCGAGCTCCGAGGAGTCACCTCTTCTCAATGAAGTGCCCAAGCGGGGTTGCTAAACATAGTTTGAGAAAGCAGGCACACTAAACATATTTTGAGACGTTCCTGCTGGTTCCAGACAAAAGTCTATTCTCCTCCTTGAGACAGAAATACTCCAGTGGCTGAGCCCTAGTGAGTAGGAAAGACAGTGGATAGCAAAAGGGGGGGCTGGCACCTCCCGATTTCCAAGCCAGCACATCACAGCTCTGGGAGCCCTGGTGGGTCTGGGAAACCTAAAGGAGAAAAGAAATGGAAAACAACATGGACGTATTTCAGTTGAGCCGTTTAAACCAGTTTGTGAGAGCATGGGTGCCACTGTTGGCACCCTCAAGAGTTTACAGAGTAAAAGAAAACTTCACCAGGTTGTGCCTGGGGAAAGACAGAAAGGAAAAAAAAACAACCAGGAAGCTTAGTAAGCAGGCCCCGTGCTGCCTGCCTGCCATCCCTCCCTCCTCTCAGCCCCAACACTGCCGTCTCATATGACTTCCACCATCTCCCCAGCCCATGTTGTCCCTGCTGTGATGGAGACTCAAGAGACACCTGTCCCTGTGGTCTAGTCTCCTGACCCTGACTATCAGCTCGGGGTGGACATGTCACCCAACGGACACATCAAAGTGACCTTCAAAACTCTTTCTGGACAAGCTGGGACAGAAAGAAGCATTCTCTCTTTCCCTGACTTGCCAGGGTGTAGGTGTGCGCCTGAACCAGCACTGGTCATTTCCCTGTTAAAAGAGAGCCCTCAGGGCAGGGCGTGGCCCGAGGCATCGGCCCCAGGATCAGCTGACTGAGAACTCAGCTGTATCCATGGCTTAGAGGAGCACGGCAGTTCTCCGAGCCTCGGTGCTGTCACTTGGAAGATTGTAGGTTGATTGTAGGCAGGTGAAGGCAGACAAAGTAAGGTCAAGGCCATGATTGGACAGTTAAAAAAATAAGGCGAGGACAACGTTTTTGTAAGATGAGAGAGAAGGAGAAGAAAAGAGGAATCAAGATGGAGACAGAGAAGGATGACCCAGATCTGGGTGGTTTTGAATTGCCAAGGTAGCTGGGATGGATTTCTGTAGGCAAATTTATCTAATCTAGGTGGGCGGTTTATATCCTTATCAATTGGTTGTGAGTTTATTGTGTGGATGTACAGTGGATTGAGGATTTAACATATAAATCTGACTGTTGGGTTACAGTTTGTTGAGTCTTGATTTGACCAGGTAGGGTAGTTGGGAGTCGACACTTTAACTACCAGGGGCAGTTGCTGGAAGTGTGGGCAGAGTCCATGGCAGGGAGCCGGGATAGGCCAGCAGCTGCTGGACTTCTAGAACCATGATTTTACCGGGTAGCTGGAACCAGAGAGTTCACAGCTAGCAGAGAGTCACCTGAGAGGAATTAGCGCTAGTTCCAATGGCCCGTTGGAGCCGGACCTGGTGGCCTCCGGGGTACATACAGGAACTGGTTCTGGAGCTTTTTTAATTTTTACCACAACAGTAGATGACGCAGATAAAATGAGTAACCTTTGGCCCTTGCCACCGACTAGGCTGCAAGTCACTGAAGCTAAGACTAGTTTTAATATTCACTGCAGCTTGACGTGTGGCTTGATAAGGTGTTTCCCCCTCCAGGATACTTCACAGCTTTGAAGCTACCGCAGAACTCCCATGGGTGTGAGTGCCCCAGTGAATATAAAGTGTTAGCGATTCCTAACTATCTGCCCATAAACCTCCCCGTAAGTCCCACAGGTAAAGAACCGTAACAGACCAAGGAAACAAGAGGTAGACCACACCTTTGTCTTTAGGGGGCTCCCATTTTGGCAACAGCAGCATCTGGATTGCTGTGAGTGGTTCCACAAGGCGTCCACTGAGATAGCCTTTCACACAATGTTACTGAAGGACTCTGCAGGCCAGCCAGCACTATGACACGGAGTGGAGTCTTCTACACGGTTAAAAGCTTAGGCCTTTTGCCAGAACAGTCACCCATCCATTTCATCTACCTTTAGCCTAGCTTGCCCAGGACCCACCATGAGGCTACCTCTGCTCTGCTCTGGTCCATCATTCCCCTGTGTCAGCACCCAATTCTCAAAAAATTTCTCCCCCCCCTCCCCTGCATCATTCTCTCCTCCCGGAAGTTATATTTCTATTTCCTGCCCATCTATTGGCCATCAGATCTTCCTTACAACCAATCAGTTGCCAGACAGATGAGGAAGGATGGATATTTACAAAATAGAAAACCTGATCATGGTGGACAGTAGAAATGACTATACCAGAATCCTGCCAGAACTTAGCTCTTTGCTGGTGCAGAATTAAGTGTTGAAAAAAAAAATACGGAGACACACCTTTACACTATGTGAAGAAAATGTTACCCCACACAATGTCATCTACAGGACAGTTTAGGGAAGCAAACAAGTCACACACACACGCACACACACACACACACACACACACACACACACACACACACACACCATAAAGAGAAGTCATTGAACAGTAAATAGTGTATGATCCTGACTGCACAAGGAGAGAATGTGAGAAGGGAGAATCCACAGATGCCCCAGGGTCACCTCTGAAGAGAGGCACAGACACTGCTGACAGATGACATGTCTGGGACAGTGAAGACAGGGATTTTTATGGAGTACTCCATGCCCTTGGTCCTATTTCATTTTTCTCTGGTGAGAGCATTTTACAATCTCTTCAGCACAACCTTTGACAGTCAGTGTTACAAAGAGGTTAGTTCTGGGTTCTGCCCCCTCACAGAAGTGAGGCTTCGCTTGCCCAGGCTAACTGAAGGAACCCCTGGCTCTCTCCCCAAAACAAAGAGTAGGAGTGTTAGGTTGGAGCTCTATGGGCAGAGGCCTTGCCTACCATGCATGAAGCCCTGGGTTTATCCCAGCACAGCATAAGCAGCACATGGTAGCGCACACACTTGTAATCCCCAGCACTTGGAAAGTAGTGGCAGGGGGCTCAGAAAGTTTAAGGTCATCCTTGGCTACATGGTGGGTTCCAGGCTAGCCTAGGCTACTTGAGACCCTGGCTAAAGACAAAATGAACAAAAAAGCCAGGAAAGACGTATGATACTCAACTGAAGGCAGGAGGAAAGCATTCAAGGGGAAAAGAATTCTAGGGACAAAGCACTGAGACAAAAGAGGAGGCTGTTCACTCAAAAACCTGAGGAGAATGTGGCACAGCCGAAAGGTGGAGGACCACAGAAGAATGACAAGGAGAGGCTGAGGTGACCACACGCAGTGCTGTGCAGGTGATTCCAGGAAGGGAGACGGGGTGCCCTTTCCAGTGAGCCACAGCACCTTTCTACTGGCTGCAAATCATCTTCACTGTCCTATGGCAGCCATGATGGGAAACATCCATGGGCCTCCTCGCCCCTGTAGGCACATATATGAGCCCTAGTCAGGAACCCAGAGGCCTCTGCTTCCCTCATCTGTTTCTTTCTTTCTAGTATCCCAGTCTCTGGTGTACTAGGACCGGGGTTTGTTTATGGTGCTAAGTGGCTTGTGTCCCTTCTCTGTCTCTAGCCGTGTTTCTCTGCCCTGTGAAAAAAATACTCTCCACTCCTCCCTAACTTCTAGCTTCTTCAGTCATGACTTCGAACCCTTCAGGGAGGTGAGTGTCTGGGTCAAGACAGTCTTGTCAGCCTGGCCCAGAGGTTCAGGCTTTGAATCTCAGCATTTGGGAGGCAACATCTTCTGTCTGTGAATTCCCGGCCAGCCCAGCCTACATGGTGAGGTGAGGTGCTCCGTAAAACAAAACAAAACAACCAACGAAACAATATGAGTGCATAAACCCATGGTGACGGAGTACGTTCTGGGGACAGCTGGTCAGTCAGTGTCTCTGGCTGTCTTCATTGCTGAAACCAGTCTGGATTGCTTTCCTGGGTTTGTCCTCTGGACTAAGATTGTCGCCAACTTTCCACGTTCAAAAGAACAAAACCTCTGGAGCCTTTCTTGGAACTGTATTTAGTATAAAATCATGAAGCAGAATTTGTCGTTTTTACTATTATACATTCTTAAAGTTCATTACCATGAGATTGCAAATAACCTTACCCTACACTTTCTAAGAAAAATAAGAGTACGTTACTTTTAATAGATGTGTATTTAGAAAAGTTCACAGAAGCAGCTTAAATGTTGGCCTGTGTTCCTAGTGTGCTCCTCTGTGAGCCCCTCATATGCCTATGTATTTCCCGTGTGCCCCTGTGTGACCTCTGTGTTCTCCCTGTGTGCCTCCGTGTGTCTGTGTGCTCCCCCGTGTGCCCCCATGTGCCTCTCTGTATGCCCCCAGTATGCCCTTGGTGTATCCTCCATGTGACCCTGCCCCCTCCCCATGTGCCCCTGTGTACTCCAGTGAGCCTCCAGCGTTCCCTTGGTATGTCCCTCATGTGTCCCACGTGTGCCTCCCCAGTATCTAAATCGACTCTTTGTCACAGGCCTCAAACAGCAGAGCAACACGGGGATTCCATGACTAGCCCACGTGACACAGGGTCCCAGAAAAACTCCACGCTCCTAAAACAGCCCCATTTGCGGTAAATGGCTCTACAGCAAGCCAGGCCACCCTCCTAAATTACAAACCGTGAGAAATTTGTGCTGCTTTTCTTGCAAGGGTACTTCTTCCATAGAACTCAAAACAACACCTCTGGATCCCAGAGCCTCACCCGCAAACAGCCAGTCTGTATTTTAAGGGGTCTAAGTTTTCGTTGAATGCTAAGACTTGTCCGTAGGAGACACAGAAACCGCTTAGTTTCCCACCCCGAAAATGATAATCCTAAGAACAGCAGGTCTCTCCGGGACTTTGTATGACTTCATGGAATGACATCTGCCAAGAGAACATTAGGAAAAGCAAGCAAACTTGGCAGCCAGATTCCAGGGCAACAGCTGGCGAGCCACAGGTGTTGGCCAGAGAAGAACTTCAGTCCCGCTTAAATGTTCCAGAGAGTTCTTTATTATTTTAAACACCACGTTCAGAGAGTGCTTAATTTGCTCAGATTCAAAACATTCCCCCAAGGGCAGAGTGCAGAGTAAACAAGACTGGAGAGAAAGTCCCGGTCCACCTAATTTTTAATTTGCAAAGCAGAGCAGTTAAAAGCACTCGATTTCTGACAGTCTTGCCGCGGTGTGGGGTAGCTTGGGGAGAAAGGCTTTGGTGGAAAATATTCTCTCAGTTAAGTCACTCGTGATGTGTGTTCTAGATGAGCAAGAGCACTGCATCTTGTTTGCAAGGTGGGAGAGGTAAGGTCCAGAGAAAAGGCTGAACATTGAAGGGCAGAGAGGCGGGACCTTCGACAGCAGAGGGGCGGGACCTTCAGAGAACAGAGGGGTGGGACTTTCCACAGCAGAGGGGCGGGACCTTCAGAGAGCAGAGGGGCGGGACCTTCAGGTCAGAGGCTCTGCTTTCTCCTTGACCCAGCAGCATTCTTGGGAGTAGGTAATTTTTTGTTTAATTTTATTCTTGCACCAGAGCGAGCCTCTGCTCCCTCATACAGTGCTCACTCCCTCGCTCGCTCACTCTTTTTTCATCGGGTGTTCCACCATCACTGAGCCTGTGCTAGAGCAAAGCTGTGTATTGGTGATTAGATCACCCTGTTTCTCCAGGCTGTGTTTAAAGAGGGGAGATGGACAAGCCAGGATTCTGACATCGCAGGGGCTCAGTTCCTTCTAAGAGGCGCGTGTTGAGAGTATGCTCAGATCATAGGGTGGCTCCATTGGCAGCGTCTTGCCTGCCACTCTGCCGCTTAAGATAGCTCAAGCCCGCAGCTTTTGGAGACAACCTCTGCTACTTCTCTGACCCCTCCAAGTAGTCAGGGAATAAAGCTGTAGCCTTAGCTAGTAAAATCAGAGCCTTCTCCGGGAAGGTCCCAACCTCTTCTAGAAAAGTAGACTGCATGTCTACTCATAAACGATGCCAGCCACAGCAGGAAGGCGTTCCACCCCTTCCACAGCACAGTAACGGTGAGGCAGCACACACAGGCAGCATCTCAGGCAAACACAGGCCACACAGGCCAATATTTATTTTTTATTTTTCGTCAGCTAACCGGAACCAAGGAGTTTTCTCTTGTCACTGTGGAAGTATTGTTGGATAAGCATACCAAAAAATGATTAGGTAAAGAGTTAGTTATGAGAGAGAGAGAGAGAGAGAGAGAGAGAGAGAGAGAGAGAGAGAGAGAGAGGGAGGTGGAGGAGGAGGAGGAGAAGAAAGAGGAGGAAGAGGAAGAGGAGGAGGAGAAGGAGAAGGAGGAGGAGGAGAAGGAGAAGAAGGAGGAGGAGGAGAAGGAGAAGGAGAAGGAGAAGGAGAAGGAGAAGGAGAAGGAGAAGGAGAAGGAGAAGAAGAAGAAGAAGAAGAAGAAGAAGAAGAAGAAGAAGAAGAAGAAGAAGAAGAAGAAGAAGAAGAAGAAGAAGAAGAAGAAGAAGAAGAAAAGAGACCTGAATAGAAAGGAGCTCCCAGCCCCAGGCCATGAGCATGAGGGAGGCTTCCTAGTAAGAGACAGACAGAAAGACAGACAACACATACGGAGCCATGATTAACAACAGGGCTCTGATCCCCTTTCTCCCATCAAACACATAAGCCCCTCTCTTTCCCTTCCACACATACGCAAAGCCATAGCAACGAGGAACAGGATGTGCAGTGGGTGAGTGGCCAGGTTTGTGGGGACAGTGGGGACAGTACCCAATGTGATGGGAGTGAGATGAATGTAAGGAGGCGCAGAGCCCAGGCCTCATGTTGCTAGAATACAGGGCATCTCTGTGGACTGTGAAGTCACTTTTAACCATCCACAAGGGTGCGGTCACCAGCCACGCCTATCCCTCTGAGGGCTGGACTCACCACCACTACTCCTACAGGGGAGTGTAGTAAAAATGCCCCCCAAAAAGGCTGGACCAGGGAGGCATCTGTGCAGGCAGAAGCCAGAGTGCTTCTGGCAGGGAGGCTGAAGCAGGAACAGGAGAGAGTGAGCTTCCAGGGGAGCCCACTCTGTGGAAGGAAAGTGCAGGCAGTGGGAGTGTGCCTACAGGCATCACCTCACAGGCCCCCAGCTGAGACCATTCTCTCACTGAGCAACTCTCAAAGCCAGAAGAGTCAGAAGATCAATGCTCCTGTGCTGGCCTGCAGGCCATCCAGAGTACAGAAAAGTACAAGCAACGATTTCTCTCCAACCCACAAAACAAACATTCGCATACAGACACTCTTAAAGATTTGTTTCTATTTGTATGTGTTGGAGTGCTTGCCTCTGTGTGTGTGTGTGTGTGTGTGTGTGTGTGTGTGTGTGTGTGTGTGTGTGTACTGCATGTGTGTCTGGTGCCCTTGGAGTCAGAAGAGGGTTTCAGGTCCTCTGGAACTGGAGTTCCAGACACTTGTGAGGGGTCATGTGGGAGCAGAACCTGAGTCCTCCCAAGAGCGGTAAGCCATAACTGCCGAGCCATCTCCCCAGTCGCTGCTGGAAGTATTCTTGAAAATACTTCCCACTACCCGTTTATAAAGATTTTTATAGCTTGCCTGAGTCTGACAAACTACGTCACGAAGCTTCACTGGGAAGTAGGCCACCATTATGCTGTTTCCTTTTAATTTAACGACGCATCACCAGTCTCTCAATGTGGCTGCTGATATACACGAGTGTGTGCATGTGTGTGAACACATGTGTCTGTCCGTGTGTCCATGTGCAAGTATGTGGACATCTATTTTTTTTGTTTCTGTATTCCTTGTCAAATTCACACACACACACACACACACACCACGCACACACACACGTACCACTTTTCTTCACACTATTTCTGCTCTCCTGGAAGGAACAATGGCTGCTTTCACCAGCTGGTCTGCCTCTCGCATCTGTCTAGCCTTTCAGTGTCTGTCTGTCCAGCCTCTCAGTGAGTGTCTAGCCTCTCAACCATCTGTCCAGTTCTAGCCCCTCCCCTGTCTACTGTCTGGTCCGCCATCCCCATCGCCACTCAGATAAACTGTATTTTAAACATCCCACCAAATTTGGGCATGGCTTTGGCTCTTTTGTTGTGAGAAGACATGAAATGGAAATAATAAAAAGTTCAATTATTAAAAAGTAAAGGAGGGCTGGAGAGATAGCCCATCAGTGAGAGTGAGTAATGAGATAGCCCATCAGTGAGAGTGAGTACTGAGATGGTCTATCAGTGAGAGTACTGAGACAGCCCATCAGTGAGAGTACTGGGATAGCCCATCAGTGAAAGGAGAGTACTGAGATAGCCCATCTGTGAGAGTGAGTACTGAGATGGCCCATCAGTGAGAGTACTGAGATAGCCCATCAGTGAGAGTAATGGGATAGTCCATCAGTGAAGGGAGAGTACTGAGATAGCCCATCAGTGAGAGTATTGGGATAGTCCATCAGTGAGAGTAAGTACTGAGATAGCCCATCAGTGAGAGTGAGTTCTGAGATGACCCATCAGTGAAGGGTGAGCTCTGCTTCTTGTAGAGAACCCAGTTTGGGGCCCAGACATTTGGGAAGTGGAAGCAGGATGAGAAGCTCACCGTCATCCCTACCATGCAGTGAGTGCAAGGCCAGTCTACAATACATGGGATGGTTGATGTTCTTAAAATAAAAAGAACCAAACTCAACAGTTCTCCATTTCCAGTCTCTCTCCTCTAACAGAGAAAGCTCTGATCTGCACATATGAAGGTGAGCTGTGCCCATCTTTGCAGACCAGAGCCTCAATCATAAAATAAGTGTTCAAGCTGTTTCCCTGCCCCCTTCATGAAAAGTCCTCCTCCTCCTCAGAAAGGGTTAGCCACCCAGCTGCTTCTCCACAGGACGCTTGGAACTAATTCTCTGTACATCTACTGTGTCCCCTTCTAAGGAGACGTCCCTAGAGAAGGGACAGCCTGCTCTCCAGAAGTGTTTAATCTCTACTTCCTGCCTCAGGATGGTGCCCGTAGCATGAATACATGAGAAACGGTTTTCTGTTGCTACCCTTCAGGCTTGCCATACTGTGAGGGCCTGATCTCTTGCCACCAGTTTACATCCCGGTCCAAAGCTCATTGCAAGTGTTTTCATTGCCCCTTGCTTATGCTGACACCAGGAGAGCAAGCAGAGCAAGCAGGTTCCCTTGAAGGAGGAGGGAGGATGGGGGTGGGAGGGACACCAGTGAGGACAGCGATCCTGGTGGAGAAAAGACTGCTCTAGAGAGATGATGGCAGGTGGCAGGGACAAATGCAAGCACACACCAAGCAAGAAGAGACAGAGGGAGCAGCTGCTGACAAGGACAGGTGCATAGACTGAAAAGGGAAATGATTCCTACCCTACAGGACCTGTGGGAGACTGATTCCAGGACATTTCACCCTTCGCCAGACACTCAAGTCCCTCAATCAGAGGTGCGTACTCTTTACGTCTATGCTACATGCATGCAAACACTTTAGGTGATCTCTAGAGAATGTAGAGTACCACGTCAACCAAATCCCATTCCAGTGGTTGCCGGTACTAGGCATGCCAGAGAAGAATGAGATTTGAACATCTGCCCTTGTACAACAGCGACACTCCTCTTTCGTTCTTTCGATCCATGTTTGGTTACTATGTAGACATATTTAAACAGTAGGCTGTGGGCTCCCAGCCACGTTCTCAGCTTCTGCTATTAAATCACATCATGGGAAGCGACCATAGTCAGAGGCAGGCATGGGTTAGTGAGTCCTCAGCCCCTGTAAGGGGTTCACTAGGTCTTGAGGCATCGATGTGGGCCTGAGACAGTGTCTATTCCAAGGGCAGAGCCCCACTGAGGTATAGCTCAGTTATGGCCCCTATAGGTGCTACGGTACCAGGTTCTAACTGACTAATGAATGCTAAGGCCTGTTGGATGGATTGCTGGAATGATAGTTAACCCTCAGTTGTCAAACCTAGCCATCTGGGGGGAGAGTATGAATGAGAGATTGTTGTTGGTCTGTGGGTATTTTGGGGAGTGGAAGCTGGATTATCTTAGCTTAATGAATTTTGGAAGGTCCAGTCCACTGTGGGTAGCACCATTCCCTAGGCAGAGATTCTGAACTATCTAACAGTGGAGAAAAGGCCCTGGGCACATGGGAACAAGCAAGGGAACATGTAGGATGCATTTTCTCCGCTCCTAACTGCTTATCACGTGACCAGGTGCCTCATGCACAGTGGGTTAAATGGGGATTTCTATTCAGGGTAATTTATAACAGCGGCAATCATATACAAGGAAACGCACTAGATGCCAGAAGTGAAGTCTCTCTTCACTACAGCTAACCCCCCCCCCAAAGCTGAAAACCCCAATGCTCAAAGATTTAACAATACAGAGAGATTTTTGAGGCCTACCAAGCGAGACAGCGGACCATGGAAGGTCCCTGATCATCGAAGCTGACCAGGGAAGATGGAGCTGGAGAGGCAAGGGTCTAAAATACTGACATCTATTGTCACGGAGAAGTAGCATCTGCTCCTTTCCAACTGTGTAAAAAATAAGCATGTAGTATTTTTCTTTTCTTTTTTCTTTTCTTTCTTTTACAGTTGGAAAGGAGGCAGGAAATATTGACAAGAACTTGAGTTCCCCTGTCAGTGAGTGGCCCTGCCCTGGCTGCTCCTTGGAATCGCATGGCATCTCTGTGCAAACGGACAGAGGGTCCATTTCTCTGAGAACCTGTGAGGTTCGCCCATCTCTGTGTCTGAGAAGGAGGCGCAGGCCCAGATGGACATGCTGTTCTCATTTCCTCTGCTCCGCAGCCCCGGAATATTTGGGAACTTGGCCCTCGGTGCACACTTCCAGCCACCACGTCCCAGTCTGCGAGCATTTGCGTCTGTGAAACGCAAACTGTAGCCCCCGAGGGAGGACACTCCTAGCTTCCTGCCTCCTGGAAGAGCACACAACCTTGTGCACAGCTGCCTCCCAACTCTGGCCCTAAAAGGAGAATGGCTGGGAGAAGCTGCCAGATGTCTGTGATAGTCTGTCGCTGTCTCAGAAAACACATTTTCTTTTTCCTCACCAGAGGCAGCAGATGACTGGAAGGGGGGTGTCTCCCCTTGACTGCCCCAGAAGAGCTGTGGGTTTACTGAGAACTTTAGGATAGGAAGGAGAAAATGAGAAACAGTCACGTCTACACAGGTGCTTGCTTGCTTGCTGTAAACCCCCTCTACCCCTGAAGGTGGAGTGTTCTTTGGGATGTTCCCGGGACCCATTCAATCAGACTCGTGGGGTCCCAGGGTCATCCTCATTCACCTCACAACAAGGCTTGTAGATGATTCTTACTAAGGTTAGGAGTGATTTAATGGAGAAAGGCAACAGCCTTCAAGCACAGGGTTGAGGAGGAACTCAGCGAGAGAGCATAGGACCTGCATTTGACCCCAGAGCACACAAAACACAAAAAGCAAAAGCAAACTTGTCAAGTGATGTGTCGTGATCTCGTAATCCCAGTATTTGCGAGGTAAAACAGGCAGACCCTGACTCTGGCCAAACAGCACCCCAACCTCCCAGCTCTCAGCTGGGTGAGTTCCCAGCCAGAGGGACACTTTGCCTCAATTTAGAAAAGAAAGTAGGCAAGACAGTGTTTAAAGGTGACGCTGGATGTGGTTATCTGAGGTATACAGGCATGTACATATGTGGAAGCACATGTACACACGTGTACACATACATGCACATGCACCCACATGCTCACATGCTCACACTCTCTCATCTAAGCGTGATGCTGCATGTCTGTAATTCTAGCCCTCTGAAGGCTAAGACAGGGGGATCATGAGTCATGTCCAGTCAGGGCTACAAAGTCCTTGTCACAAAGAACTGGGGATCTGGCTCTTTTGGCTAAAAGGGCTGACAGCTCCTTCAGGGGAATAGTTCATGGGATTCTTTTCTATGGGCATTTCCACATGTGTCACACACACACACACACACACACACACACACACACACACACACACAGAGGCAAATAAATCTTTAAAAAACAAAAGGGACAAAAACTATACATAGCATTAGCAGGAGAGATCTACTCTACGTAGCCTCAGAATTATGTTTTGGAATGGCCGCCTCCTTGGGTAGAAAGGGTCATGTGCTGTTACTTCACTTCATTCATAAATATGAATCAAACACCAACATAACTCAAAGGCACACTCAGTCACAGACAGCAGGGGAGGAAGGGAGACAAAACACCAGCCCCTTTGGTGACCAGATATTTTTTGCATATTAACCACATGTGTTGACTTTGTGTGGGGAACACAAAGAGTCCGATCACCACAAACATGAGGGTCAACAGACACTTGGCAGCCTTTCACACTGAGTTAAATCAAGTAAGCTGGGGAAAGGGTGTAGCTCAGTTGGTAGAAAGTACGAAGAAGCCCCAGGTTTGATTACCTGGGACGGAATAAACAGTCCACAGAGCGAGTGCTTGGAACCTCAGCACTCATGCTCAGGAGGCAGAGGCAAAGAGATCAGAAGTTCAAGGCCGTCCTCAGCTACACAGCAAGTTTGAGCCCAGTGTGGGCTACATGAGACTTTTCCCTCGAATTAAACAACGGGATACGTTCAATGTAGTGAGCATGGGTCCAGCTCTTCAGCCTCCTAGAGTACTGTCCTTACAGGTTCGATAGAGGATGGTTCTGAGGAGCCTCTCTCCTTATCCATTTGTAAAGATAACTCATGCTCCCTCTATTTAGAAATATCCCAATTCTGAGGCTCAACCACTGGGCCACTTGATCTGAAAGTCAAGGAAATGGTTTGTTAGCCGTAAGACCCAGAGAAAGAGGAGACCTAGGAGTCAGCTTTCCGAGACCTGAGGCAATCCCTGCTCTCCCAGCTCGCTGGAGCCTCCTGGCTTAGCAAGCTGCAAGCTGAACCCTGGAGGCCATTCTGTCCTTTCCCTTTCCCCAACACGTCCACCCTGGCACTGTGTTTAACTCTCTCAGCTCTCTGGTGCCCACGCAGGAGTGCACGGGCAGTAACGGTACAGGGCGTCATTTTTCACTTTGCAGCATGCGTTCCTTATTCCCCAATTACCCCAGTAACCTAACGAAGAGAGAGAACGCACCAGGAATGACAGTGACCATCTGGAATGCATAACTCGGCCGGATCTGCGATGTATTACATGGTCTGGAAAGTGGCTGGGTGAATTCCAGGGAGCTCAAGATAGACTTCAAAGTCTGGCTGCACATCAGTGAGGCTGCCGCTCTGCTCTGATATTTAAAGTGGGTGTACATGAATGAATTTATTACACTTTTTATTTTCTAGGCTCAGACAGGGAAACAGGATCGTAGGCAAGTTTGCCTTTAATTTCATGCTACACTTTCCCCCTAGAATTTAGGGCTTTCCCCCCCCCCTCCTTAATGTAGTACTGTTCTTGACTCTTCATTTGGTCCAACACATACCTTCCTTATCTCTACTATGTGTCAGAAAATGGGCTCAAGGCTATGGACAACATAGCTGAGTGGGGTCATCTCATTGTGAGATGTTTTAAATCAGGGCGTCTCAATTCCAAAGTACATACAGCTTCCTGAAAGTTCACAGCCTCTTTCTCTCCTTCCTCCCCCCCCCCCCCTCTCCTACTCTCCAAGTCAAAGGTGGAGGTCTGGACTCCCCCTCGTGGGATTTATCTCCATGGCTGAACCACAGTTGCCTTTCCTATGACCATTATGAGTCAACCCTGGGCTCTGAAGCTACCCAGAGACTTCCTTCGGACAGCCTGCAAGGTTGGGCCAGTGTTGTCACAATACCTGCCAGTGTAGCCTCTCTCTTCGCTGGGCCAAATGTGCACTTGAACTCTTTTCGGGTTTATACATTAATTAAATCGTTCCAATGTGGCTGAAACGCCTGTGAATGTGTTCACTGTGGGAAACAGTATTGAGGCCCCCAACATAAGTAAACACAGAACTGAAGACCACAGCACAATGTACCCTCCTCTGAGCACACATAGACAGAAAGGGGGGTCATCAGGTCCCGGGATGTCACTCATACGGACAGCAGAGCTCTAGTTCATAGATCTGCCATCACCATATCAGCCATCCTTCAGTCGTGGTGACAAAACGCCTGAGGAGGCCAGCCTATGGGAGGAAAGGTCAGTTCGGCTCCCAGTTTCTTTGACTTCAAGACACAGTCACTTGGCTCCACCGTTCTGGAGTCTGCAGGGAGAAAGAACTCATCACAGAAAAGAGCTGAAAGCTGCTTACCCTGTGGCAGCCAGGCAGGAGAGCAAGAGAAGGCGTCTGAAGTCCCAGTATCTTCTTCAAGTCCTTGATGACATCACTTTCTTCCAGGGGACCAAAGCCTCACAATGGTACACCACCATTAACAGTACTGTGGGCTGTGCGGGAGACACTGAGAACACAAGGAAGTGTGAGGCATGCGCACGGCCGTGTGTGTGTGTGTGTGTGTGTGTGTGTGTGTGTGTGTGTGTGTGTAAACAAGGATCTTCAGATCTTAGCACCGATGGGCACGAGTACACGTGACCAATGCTGGATGCAAGGAGCATCACTGATGTGGAGGTGGGATCTTTGCAATGTGCCAATCATGCAGAGAACAGCAGCGTGGTGACCAGGATCCATTGGTGAGATGGGAGGCCCAGGTCAAAGAGCACAGGTTCCGGTAAGAAGAACAAGGACCAGGCAGCATGGGGAATGAAAGCTGAAGCTGAGAATGCTCCCAATCTTTCCGGGGGTGCTCCTGGTGTGCACACACATGTGATGCTGTGCATGGGTCTGCGTGACCCCCTCCTCACCTCTTTGCTGGGTGGGAATGTGTCCATGTGCTGTTTTCCATCCTCAGTGTGTGAGGCGAAGCAAAACAACCAAAGTAAAATGAGACAGGGGTGGGAAGACAACAAACAAAGGGAACTGACCTGGGACAGAGGGTCTGACCGTCAGGTCTCCCCAAAAGTCCATGTTCTCTTTCTCCTTTTCTTCCTATTTTTCCTTATTTATTTGTTTGTTTATTTGTGGGTGTGCATATGTGCATGTGTGTGCAAGCACACTCCTGTAGGCATGCGTAGAAGAAGCCAGAAGGTTGGAGGGCCCATCTCCATCCCTCTGCATATTCAGGTTTCTCACTAGCCCTGGGCCTCCTGTCTTCACAGCTACACTGGGAGCCATCAAGCCCAGGGATTCTCCTGTCTCCTCCCTCCTTGGAGCTGGAGTTGTAGGTTTATATGGGAAGAGAAAAAGGAAGAATAAAAGGAGCAAGAGATGGAGGAAAAGCAACGGAGGAGGAAGAGAAGAAAGGAAGGCAAGGGGAGAGAGGAAGAAAGGGATGAGGAGGAGATGGAGGAGGGGAAAGGGAGGAGGGGAGGCCTGTAGGAGAAGGGAGGAGAGGAAGGGAAGGGGAGGAGGGGGAAAGGGAGGGGAAAGGGAGGTGAGAGGGGGGAAAGGGGAGGGGAAAGAAGGGGGGAGAAGGGGAGAGGGAGGGGAGGAAGGGAAAGGGGAGGGGGAAGGAAGGAAAGAGGAGGAAACGGGGAGGGGAGGAAAGGGGAGGGGGAAGGGGAGAGGAGAGGAAGGGAGAAAGGGAAGGGGAGAGGAAGGGACAAAGGAGAGAGGAGGGGAGGGAGAAGGGCCTTCCTGTATGCACCATGGGGACTCAAGAACAAAGCTGGAGATACTCCCTATGGTAGTGATTATCTGGTAGTGTACTTCCCAGGCTTTCTGCAGCCAAGGAGCCCACTTTCTACCCTGGCGGCCTCATCAGCAGGGCTATGAAAAGCTAACTTCCCTCCAAAGGCTTAAACCTTCATTTTATTTCATTCCAAGTGAATTCCCTTTGGACCTAAACTCGTTCAAAACTACACGTGAAAGAAAGTCATGATTCTCCTCCGGTCCTGTGTCAGATGTCACCAGATGATCTTCAAAGCATTCAAGGCTGTACAGAGGGTTGGCATGGCCCTGAGAGACATTTCTGGGGCTCCTGATATGGGCTGGAGATAGAACACGAACCCACAGAGCTGTGGAAAACCACCATGGGAGTGAAGAGCCTGCACGGCACCAGGCTCCCAGCAAACGCCCCAAGTGTTGTTCATTATGTTCACTGTAAACACGGACTCCACAGGGCCTTTCTAACACTCACCCCGGGTTTAGTCTTCTGAGAGTAACCATCTCTCCTCTCCCGTCTCCCCGTTCTACTTACTATCCTGTAGACATGCGGGCAAGTCATCTTTCCCTTGTTTCAGAATCTTAAATTTTCCCCTAAAACTTCAATACCTTTAGTTGGTATCTTAGCCCTTCTGTGCTGAATGGCGGAGGCTAGATAATTTACAGAGAGCATGACTGACTCACCCTTCAGTCAGGAGGAAGGAGGCTGGGGCAGCTGTGCTGGCAGCTCTGGTATCGGCCGAGGTCATGTTTTCCTGCAAGACGGAGGAGCTTTGCCTTTATCCTCTAGAGAGGTAGGATGAGTGCTCATAGCAGAGAGCAGAAGGGCCAAGAGAGAAAGCCTGCTCCTGAAAGGCTGCTTGTCAAGGCACCAAGCCCACTCCTGACAGTGGCGTTATATCATTGTATCATTCTGACAGCACTAGGCATGCAGATGTGTTTGGGAGCAGGGAAAATGCTGTAACTGTAGTCGTTAGTCCATAGGAGGCACAGTGTCGGACATAAATAAGAAGAGATAGAGGGATTTAGACTCGTTATGTCCTGTAGGGATGGCCAGGCTGGCGTAGCCAGCTAGGGCACAACCTGTACTAATTTAAATTCAGCAACTGCTGAATGCTGCAATCAAGCTGTTAATTTCCTGGGTATACATTCCAACAGCGATCCCACCCAGGTCTATAAGGAGCTGTATACAGGATTGTTGGGAGGAAATAGAGCTGAGCCAGGCCCCCATCGCTGGAGGCTCAGTCAGTACGATGGGGTGACTGTGCATCCCAGAATACTCTCCATGGTGTTTCGTTTGGGAGCAATGACACAGGTGAATCTTACCCGTGGCTGCCTCAGCAGGAAAAGTGTCCAACTGGGACACCTAACATAATACCCTGGTGAAAAAAATCAAAATTCCTCCCCCAATGAGGCACATTTATTAAAACATAAATTATTAAGTTAAAAGCAATCCACCTTCTGCGCTGTAGATGGCTGGCATACGGGGCGAGCAGGATGGCAGGACGAATATAAAGTGACCACACTGAGAAGCAGAGCAAAGGTGTCTACATCTGCAGGCTGGCCCCGGCTGCTTCTACTGCTGAGACTAGCTCTGCTCCTTCCTTCTAGACATACAGGGGTCATTCCTCACAGACCACTCTTGCAGCCTGGAAACTCCCCCCTCCCCCGCCAAGCCCATTCTGTTATGAACATGGGACTTTCTCCTTCAGGAATCTCTGCCTTTGGAAATTCTCTGATCATCAAACTGTGAGCCTTCCTCTTCTTCAATTATCCCATCATCTCTGGATGCTGAGGCCCCTATTGCAGGGATCACACTCGAGTCTGGCATCAGTTGCTGCTGTGCAAAGACATGAAACAGAAGATAACGGTGTCTATGGCACCAGCCTGCACTGGTCCCCCAGCTGGACAAAGCCCTCGCCTCCCGTTCTTGGAGACCCTCAGCAGCTCCCACTGTATGTTCAAGGGTCTTCTTAAAGCCTCTTGATCCCCTCTCACATTTCAAAATCAGCATTTGGCTTCCAACTTGAGGCTAATGTACTTGGAAGAGGAATTTAGAGTTGAAGATACCAGGAACATTTTAAGGAAACAATTTTCAGGTCAGTGACCCTTCTAAATATTTTTATACCCAGCAGATGAAGGCAGTAAAGATGACGCGCCTAACAGGGATCAGCTCTTTATCACGTAGAAATTTACACATGATAAAATACTAATAATGAACACTTTGGAGTTTGCTACAGTCTCCCCCAGTCCGTGGTCCAGAACGTCTCCTGCCTTCCTAGTTCACAAATACACAGGGTGACAGTAACTACCAGTGTCAGATTGGCTGGTCTGCTGCCAGATGTGAACACACCCTGAAACCACACAGGGGAGAAGCCTCCTCACGCAGAGAATCAAAGGAAATAAAGTACCTTCCCCCAGGTCAGCAGCTGGTCAGTCGCAACATTGTTTCAAACCAGGTACTCCTGACTCCTGCATCAGTCACACCGGTCAAGGCTTTCTCCACAGAAAAGATTCCTACAGTTGCCCTTGACCATTGTTTTTCTAAACTAATTGTAGCAATGCTTTCCATTTCCCCTTTAGGTTGAGTAACTTTGCCTTTTTCCTCTCTAAGTTCGTCCTATCTTTTGGTGTATGAACTCTCAGCGTGGAGATAATCTGGAAGCAACTGACAAATAGGGAGGCTCATAGTAAGGAGACTTTCCAGGAGCACTAGTCATGATGTGCTAATGCCACGACCATTGATACCCTCCTTGATGTTTAACGTAGTAGGAGCCCGTTCCCACCCCATTAAGTTCCTCAAGCTCACGGTGGCTCATGGCTTTACTGTCCTCTACAGCTCTGATTTCACCACTACCCTGTTGGTGTGATAACGGAGGGGAGAATACCACTCTCTGGGGAAGGAGCTGAGGATCGTTCCTGGGGACCTGCCCATCTCAAGCGCTGCTAGAATCTAATGTGGCATGTTGGGGACCCACAGTGCCAGCTGTTCTGGGGTCCAAGACAGGTTTAAGACCAGCCTGCACACAGCAAAAGCCTGTCTCAAGTATGATCGGATTCTGGCCCAGAAGTTGTCCACACCTATCTGTAAGATGAATCAAGGATTGTAGTCTTGTGCATCCAGAAAGAATATGGCATCAATTTGCCTAGAAGGGCCAATACTAGGGAGTCCTCAGATGTTGTATCCAGGACTGGGGGTGTGGGGTGGCTCTTAGGAACAGTAGGGAATCCACTTACCTTTGCCATCATAGTTTCATTTACTGTTTTGGTTCAGTCTCAAAGAAAGATACAAAGAATCATCTAGAACCGCCCAGGAAGGCCACAGAGGCACAGCAACCATCCAAGAAAGAAAAAAGATAAATGCCTGACCGTGATCTGTGGGCCCAGCAAAGAGGAGTGGATGGAAGGGTCATCTCAGAGGTGGCCTAGGTGCTTAGTGTATCTGAGGAATTCGGGAGAGGGAACAGTAAGTAACTGTGGCTCCCACTTCCCAGGATTGGGCACCCAGAGTGCAGTGGTAGCCATAATTAGCAAGAGCCCTGTTAGAGGAATTCACAGCAGGAAAGAGAGGGAAATGCATGGAGACAGGAAGAAGGATGCATGCAACGTAAGAGCTAAAACAGTTGCCCGCAGTTTTGGAGGATGCTGGTAGACTTGCTGGTGGACTTGCTTGCATCGCCACACGCGTTTGCTTGGGCAGCTTGATAGTGGTTCTGGTAGTTGGGTGAAGTAGTAATACTTGGTTGTAAGGTGAGAAAGGAACCAAGGCGGTGACAATAGACAACCTCCAAGACACAGCTCTCCAGAGGGTGGGTCCTGGCACAAAATGAAGTTTCCCAGAAAGGAGGGGAATAATACAATAGCATGCACACAAGCATTTAGGTGTATACTTAACAGCTAGATAAGTTGACAGCTGGAACATTCATGGATGGATGGATAACTAGATGATGGCTGGATGGATAAATGGATGATTGTTAGATGGATGAGTATATGCTGGGTGGATGATAGATAGATGGTAAAAGCATTGATGAATAGGTGCTGGACAGATGGACAAAGTGATGGATAGATGGATGGATAGATGGATAGGCAGATGAATGGACAGATAGATGGATAGACAGACAGATGGACAGATAGACAGATGGGTGGACAGATGGATACAGACAGATAGATGGACAGACGAATAGGTGGGAAGACAGATGGATGGACTGACAGACAGATGGGTGGATGGATGGATGGACGGACGGACGGATGGATGAAAGGAACATGTATGGCCTATAATGCTAACACTGTTTCTGCAGTGAATCTTCCACTGTTCCAAGAATGCCTCCTTTCTTCGTTTTCTTGATTCTCTCAAAGGTAAATAGTACCCATTTTGAACTTTCAATAGAAACTTAAGCTTTTCATATTCCCAGAGTCCTCACATCACCACACATCCTGTCACCCCGTTTTTGAAAGCTCTCCTAATCTATAGAGATCAGCCAGTGGATGGCTTTCCCAGCTTCCCTCTGGTGGCAGTCGGTCTGAGCTGCATTTGCAGAGCCCTGTGTTTGTGCACAGCTGCACCAAGCACACAGAGCACCTCGTGTCCTGTGAAAGGTGATCCCTTCCCAACCCAGAAATTACAGGATTTGCTGCCGAGGACCTTCAAAGACTTCCCAAATGCCTTCTTCTGTCTTTTCTTCTTTATTCTTTTCCTTCCCTCTCACACATTCAAAAGAAAGAGAAAAGAGTGGGAGGAGAGAAAATTGTTCTCCATATGACATTTCTGGTCATGCTAGTAGCCTTTAAACCCACAATGCCTCCTTCTGGCTCTAAACAGAGGTCCAAGTCTTCTGTCACATGGTCACTGGACTGTTGCCCATGACAAATTCTGTCTTCTAAAGAGAGACCTGCAGCTGGCAGGCTTCAAGGTCAGCCACTCTAATGCTTCCCTCGATACTCGAAGGGAAACTGAAGTGAATTGTGAGGCTAGACAGCAATGGCCCCAACCATAGCATGTGCCTCCTGGTTGTGACCCCGTCATTATGCAGTTTTTTGCTATGGACCCAGCAATGGTGGTGGCAGCTGAGTTCAGCTTTGCCTAACTAACTAAGTAAATTTGAGAGTCCCCTGGCATCCCGTGACCCAGATCCATTGTCAAAGCACAAAAGGATATTTGTCACTCAGAGATGACTTTGTCAGCAATGCGATGGACTGGACTTTAGCTGATTTCTGACATCACAGGAAAAAGCGGATGTTGGAATATGATGTTCTTTGTCTTCAGGGCTGACACAGGACGGTTGGTTGGTTTGTACTTAGGAGAGAACCACATCTCTCAGAACGAGAGTTCCAGGATTACTCCCAGTTGCAGGGAAGATGGCTAAAATCACGTCTGAAATTCAGGCTTCGATTTTGTTAGTCTTCAGTAGAAGTCACAGTTTTTCAGGTCGGCTTGCTCCTGAGGTAACTACAGAGGGCAGCATCTGCAGCTCTCCGTGCTAGTGACTGAACTGAAGCCGGCCACCATCATCGGCCTCAATAACCAAGTCAGGACACACCCTATACCTTCCAAAAATGCCTAGAGTTCCCTCTGGAAGAGGCTACAGGATCGAATCCAGGGCGGGTGAGAAAAGTTGGCATGCCTCAGTCTCTCAGCAAGTCAGGCGGCAGGGTGAGTGAATGCCGGTGTGTGGGGGAAGCAGGGCAAGCACTATACCATTGGATACAGAAGGAAAGAGACACCCTGATAGAGAACCTAGTGTTAACAGGAATCTGGGCGATCAGAGTTAAGGAAATTCCAACTGAAGACTGAAGCTGAGTCAATTCTATACTACAGCGACAACATGGCCACTCACGTGTTTGCTTTTGGCTCCCAACCTTGGAGATCCACGGAACCATTGCTTTGGGCCCGTGGCAAGGCAGCACCTCAGGGCAGAAACATATGGTAGGGTCAAGGAGTGGCAGCCCCTCAATCCCGGTTGAGTGAGTTAGGCTGATGTAATAGCTCTTGTCTCCTCCCAAAGCACCACCACACCCCACACCCCCACCCCCGCCATGCAGAGGGTGGCTGAGCGCCACAATGTGAGTCCCAGAGCCGGGCAAAATCCACGGAGGCTACAATGGGTCCTGCAAGCATCTCTGCCACAGGAGGCCGGAGGTGCAAAAGGTTTTAGGGTCTTCCCAGGCAAATGGTGAGCCACTTAACATGAGGGCATGGGAATCCGGAAGAAGAGGGAACAGGGGGACTAAGTGTTTGCAGACCCACACTCGGTGGGGATGGTACAGACTCTTCACAGTCTCTTTGAGCTTTGTGTTCAGTCAAAGAGACCCCATGCGTTGGCTGACCGTAGGCCAATGCCTTTGCCACACTCTCCCTGAGCTGTGGACCTGCCCTGTGTGAGCTCAGTCTTCCCAAACATTCTATCTGCCAGCGTAGCCAGTGAGCCAAGGCTTCTTGGCTTTTGCTTGGAGTCACAAGACTAAGAAACACGGATCTGTGTAACCTGTAGAGAAGCTCCAGAAAGTTCTAGACCCAGGGCCTATAGAATATGTTTATAGTGTAAACGGTATCACATATTTCTTAAAAGGAGCATAGATGTGTTTTTTGATTTTTAAGACTGTGAAAATGTGAACCATGTGCTTGACAAAAATGGAGAAGAATTAAGAAAAATAAGATACTCATTTACCCGCGTTCTTTACTTAATTCTGCCTTCCTGCCAGCTGCTAGCCACAAACGATTTATTGTGTAGTCGCTTGTCCTAACTCTCCGTTACTGCAATTCCTTATGTATTAGGAATGTTCACTTCTATATTGGCTTGCATTTTACATATTACATCAGACAACATAAATTTTTCTGTAATTGCCTTTTCCCCTTAACAGAACTTCCAAATCTTTTATGTCAAGAAGCCTAGGAACGCTTTTGTTTCTAAATTTCTATTATGAAATACTAAAAATACAGATAAAGCAAACTCTTATGCAAAAAAAAATGCATCTAACAACTGGATTTACATAATATTAATATGCTATGCCATTCAGCAGACTTTCTTAATAAAATCCTACAGATAAAGGCAAATTGTCCTTTTTAGATCAGTCAAACACTTCTCTCTGTTCTTTTCATTTCCATGCCATTGAGGAGTGGTTGGGTATGCATTTTAAACAAGTTACTCTCTATCCACACATGCATATTTCTATAAATACATTACAGTACTTTTCTGAGAAGTTTTTTTTAAGTCACGTGTTACGTGTGCCCCCCCATGACCTATGTTGCTTGCTTTGTGCACCCGTACTGTCATGAGGGGTAGATGACACTCGCCGTTAGGTTTTTGTGGTCTCTGTTTAGGACAGTGGTATTTCTTCTCTCTTTCTGGTGGATACTTAATGACCGCAATCGCCCTTGTAACAGACTCTGTTTCAGAGACAAGAGTACCTGGGTTCTCACGAAGATGTGCAAAAGTTTCTCAAGTTTTCTTGGGCACATATCTGCCGTCTTCAGGAATCTTCAGCCTGTGAGTGTTCGTTAATCTGATTTTTAGAGCAATGGGGACGCTCTCTGCATGCAACAGCCTGTGCTGGTTTCTTTAACATTTGGCACTTTAGTCTTCCCCCAGATTCCAAGTCATGTGAAATAAGGGTACAGATACTCTTCCCAGGCTCAAGTTCAGGTGTGCATATGAGACACGGTGGCATATGAGGCCACAGTCTTGACAGAATGAGTCCCAAACCAGGCAGAGTTCAACTGTAAGGAAGAAACATTATTCAGGCTCTCAGGAAAGAGTATGGCAGCCAAAAGCTTCCTGACTCTGGAAGAGAAAACAGAAATTTGCCGGAAAGAAACCCGACATGCTGACCTGTACTGTTCAGAAGGGGAACAGAGCGTTCAGACTTGTATGCTAACACTGTTAAGAGACAACATGGGTTATTCTCTATTCTTCCCGGCCACTCCTTTGCCTCCCCTTGATTTCCTGTGAAACACTGTAGCGGCCATCAAGACTTCAAACACTTCCACATCTTTACAATATACAATGGTAAACTGGTACCCTGATTTGGACATCATGCTCACACAACTCTCGGCATCCGATGAAGGCAGAGCTTGAACAATAAAGACCTTGGGGTTCCAGGTCTGATCTGTCCTCAGGAAGTAATGCATACCACAGGCCAAGTCCAGGGTATTTTCTTCTTCGGGATTCTACATGTTGCTGCATTGTCCTAAGAATATGCTTCCTACCATTGGCGAATTCTGGGCTCTAGGAATCCTGAGCAAGGGCAATCATTTATTTACCTCACCACTACCCCACCCTCGTCCCCACCTCTCCTCTACCCTCATCTCACACCGTCTTCCACACCCACTCCCACAAAGGGAGGCCACAGTGGTCCCAAATCCCAGTAACCCGAAGGAGACAAGACACTAGCTGACTGCCTAGAGACCTATGCTTCAGCCTAAGCGTAGTCAGTCCGCTGGAGAAACCAGGGCAGCTTGATCTGAGGAGAGGGTATGGGCCGTTGAAAAAGCTCTCAAAGCCATCTAGGCTGAGCATTTGCGATCTGAACATCTGTAACCTACAATGTGGATGCTCAAAACACTGGCTTTTGGAACATTTCGGGTTTAAGACTTTTCAGATTGGGGATGTTTGGTAGAAGTCTGTGGAAACATCCCCGAATCAGAGAGACTGAAGTCGGAAACATTCTGGGCAAAGGCGCTCCCTGAGCCTGCTGTGCAGACCGTGGTGTTCGTTTGTGCTATCTCGAAAATGAACAATGAGAAGTACACCGGCTTGAGATTTAGGGTCATCTGTATGCCATTTAATTGGCGCACCAAACATCAGGAAGAACACTTCACTGGGTTTAACGAAAACCACATTGCTGGCCGTGAAGTAACAGCATGAAGCGGTCCGTCCTGTAGCACGCTGGCAACCAAGAGCGATTAGAACAAGGAAAGGGAAACTGCTGTGATGTTTCTGCCCCCCAGACCACTTTTCCAACTAACAACGGCCATTGTAATAATTACTGGTTAGTTCAATAAGAATTCGCCTCTTTAAATACACGGAATCGCTGGCCGCCCCTGTTGTTGCTTCTGATGTTTTGGCACGACATTTAAAAAGTCCCAGATTTTTAATGAAGGTCGGACTCCTTCATAACAGGAAAACATCTGTCATAAACACTGTACAAATATTTATGGGGCTAAGCTGGCAGCGGTTGCCCTCCCCTCTCCCCTTTTTAGTCATGCTCGAATGTGCAAAGACAAACAAGCGAACAGCAAATAGAGCAGGTGACAGAATGTGCCTAGGAGGCTCAGTGGCATAGGGCAGCATGGAGTCTCCAAAAACATCCTCAAAGCAAACAAACCATTGTGTGCAATTCCCACTTATTTGAGCTATGTCATCAGACTCTTTGGTTTATGTTATTTAGTGGCACTCTCTTTTCCTATCATGTTAGTTGTTGTTGTTGTTGTGCTGGGAATTGATTGCATGCCCATGCAATAATAATCTTCTTCTCCTCTTCCTCCTTCTCCTCCTCTTTCCCCTCCTCCTCCTTCTCCTTCTCCTCCTCTTTCTTTTCCTCTTCCTCCTCCTTCTCCTTCTCCTCCTCTTCCTCCTCTTCCTCCTCTTCCTCCTCCTCCCTCTCCTTCTTATGAGAAAATGCTAAAGTCCCAAACGTGTGACTTTTTCCTGATAAACTCCTCCCCATGTTTAATCTGCAGGATGTGATTCAATACGCCATGTTCATTATACTCCACACTAAGATAATATTTACATGATGCCAAAACACAGACTAAAGCATTTGAATCAGCTCCCCCTCCTTCACAAAAAAAAAAAAAAAAAAAAAAGACAATGGGAATCTCTGTGGATGTTGTTGCTAATGTCTAATTTTAGAAAAGTCTACCATTCAACTCCCCTGCCCCTTCATTTCTACTGTCAACGTTAAAGAAGAAAGAAAATAGGGGCTGGGGATTTAGCTCAGTGGTAGAGCGCTTACCTAGGAAGCGCAAGGCTCTGGGTTCGGTCCCCAGCTCCGAAAAAAAAAGAACCAAAAAAAAAAAAAAAGAAGAAAGAAAATATTTCTAACTGGAACAAAAAGGAAAGGGAAAAACACAGAAAATCAGACTTGTAGAATAGAGCTCAAGTTGTATATGGAGAGAAAGAAATAGCTGTAGAGGTCTTTATTAGAAAAAACTTCTCAGATTCAATACCTGAATAACCCAGTTTTCCAGGCCTGACTCTGAGGTAGTCATTAGAGCATCAAAGCCATATGAAGGCAGAAGATGGCAGTGTTGATGTTCCTTGTGACCTCACTTCAGGACCTCATGACCTCACCTGGTAACCTCTCATGACCTCACCTCAGACCTTACCTCATGACCTCAGGACCTCACAACCTCTCCTGGTCTCATGACCTCATCTCATGACCTCACCTCTTGACCTTGGGACCTCAGCTCACAACCTCACCTCAGGCCTCATCTCATGACCTTACCTGCAATTGTTCTCTAAAATTGTCAGACCTGAATCCAACAGTCATGAGAGGAATGCAAGGATAGTTTAACATTAGAGAGCCAATTAATATGTGTGTGTGTGTGTGTGTGTGTATCATATTAAAAGGCAAAAAAAAAGAAAGCCCATTCATTCATTCAATCTGTACACACTGCATCTGTGACATTGTAGCATCGAATTCTGACAACTACACCAGAAATGAAACTTTCACCAAACCGGCAGCCTTAAACAGACAAGATACCTACAAACATTTCTATAGCTAACATTATTCTTAATAGTGAAAGACTGAATAGCTCCCTTCAGACAGGGGACCAGGGAAAGTGCTCTCTCCTATGCCTCCTAACCAATATACTCCTGGGCTTCTAATTAGTAATGAGAAGCTAAAATGGGCAAAAGGTTTGGGCGTCAACTCCACTGACCAAGACCTGGAAATGTCAAGTAAGTACAGAAAAGACTTCCAATGGACACACCACTGTACAACAGATTAAAATGACTGACTTGAAAACCTGCCCTCAAATGTGGCAAGAATGGCACTTACTGTACTTTTGTGGGTGGTAGAGAACGGTACACCAGCTTAGAAAACAGCTGGGCGGGTCAACAAATACTTTAGGAAGTATCTTGCCCTTCCATTCCCAGGTACTTCATGAGAAAAGAAAAGAAACTTGACCTTTACACACATGTTCATAGCAATAGTCTTTACTATACACTAAAAGCCTGGCTGTGTGGCTCAGTGGCTGAGTGTGTGTCCAGTATGCCTGAGGCCCTGGGTTAAAGCCTCATCCCCAGAAATAAACAGAAACAAAAATAAAAGAAAGAAGCCCAGTGGCCATCAGCAGCGAGTAGTGAATTGCAGTGTGTCTATGTTGTGGGATACTTTCTGACACTGCAAACAAATGGCTATCGGCATTTAGGATGACAGGATAAGCCTCCCCATATACGACTGAGTGAAACAAGCCAGGAAAAATCCAATTACTGCATGTTTCCACTTACATAAAATTATAGAGGGTGTAAGCCGATCTATGGTGAAAGAAGGGGCTTGGTGGACTTCTAGGGGTGAGGAACAAAGGCAGAGCTGAGGCAGGAGGATTACAGAGAGGTCCGAGGAGACTCCTACAGAAGGTGAATGGCATCAGAGTTAGGACAGGGATGATCACAACTGCTGACCTCTTCAAGGGGCGGAAACTTGTACGAGTGAGATCGAGTTGGAAGTAGGTCACTGTGGTGTGTGTGCCCTGAAAGAGCGTCTCTTGCTCCTCACCCCTCCTCTCTTTCTCACTGCTTCATAAAGAGTGTGTGTGTGTGAGGTGATCAGCTTCACAGGCTACTTGCCTCCTACCCTGAGGTGGAGCCTCGCCTCCAGCCTCATCAAAGAACCACCTGCTGGGAACATACACTGTATCCATCTCCTCCAAGGAAAGAAACAAATAAGGGAGGAGGAGGGGCGGAGGCGCCTGCGTTTATTTCCTTCTGTGTTTCTCCCTTGAGGCTTCAGAGACGGTCTTTAAAAAACATTTAGCCAAGTCCTTAATGTGTTTTACCAAACACTTTTCCCCTTGATTTCTAAACCCATGTGTTATTTCAAGAATAATAGAAACCATGTGTCCCTGACATATTTACACTTAAATCATCAGGATGCTATTTTGTTAGAACTTTTTTGATGTCCTTCGAGTTGTTTTTTTTTTTTTTCAAATGGGACCCTCCTAGGAGAAGCAAGTCCCCATCACAAATAAACAAATAATTAAAACAAGAAAAGGCCTGAGTCAGGACGCAGTTTCAGACTAGGCTCGTGGGACAGTTTTTGAGACATTCTTCCCTTGCCTCAGGAGAGAGGCTGAGAATAGAAACTGGAGTGTGGTGGTCATTTCTGGGTTGTGTAATTCTGTTTATGGCCCCAGAAGAAACCAAAAGAACCTGGGTTCAGGGAGCACCCATCTGATGATGCTATAGAGCTCAGTCTTGCAACCAGGTCTGACAAAGACCAAAAGGCTCCGGAGACTGCCCAGAAAATGACACCTTGGAGAACAATCAATCATGTGTTCCCTGGGTTAGCTTGACCTAGAGTCCCAATGGTCCAAGCTGGAACCTTCCTTCCTCTCTCGAGAGACTCTGTGCTGAGCTCACCCATAACTCATAAACCTGCCCCATGAACTCTGCTCTAGTCAAAGATAGTTTATAATTGTGCTTTGCTCTCTGTATGCCCAGATCCTTGGAGAGATGCCCCGTGATTTGCAGAGCCTTCCCTCAAGCTTCCCTGGGATGCAGCTGGCAAAGGGAACAGAGTGAACATTGGGGGTCAGACCGTTGGAATCGGATCCTAGCACCACTACCTACCAGCTGTGCGAGCCTGGGTCAGGCCTTTCTAAAGCAGTGTCTTCACCAGTGGAAGGGACCTGACGAGGACACCTGTTCCTTTGGACGAGAGTGTGAAGTTGTGATTCGTGCTGTGGAAAGCCAGGGTTTCGTGGTAAACTGAAGCTACTATTCTGACACCTCGTTGAACGAGGAAAAGATCTTTCAATGATGACTTAAGCAGAGGTTTATCCTTATTTCGTAAGAGGCTTTCGTAAAGCTCACAGATGTTAAATTTAAAGAGATGCTCCACCAAACATTAGCTATTCTCGTCTGTCACCTCATACTGCTTGGCTCAGTCAGCTACCGACTCCCTCCTCCTCAAACCACTATTTTCAGCTTCACAGTACACAAGCCCATCCCTCCCTGCTCGTTTTGAAAATCTCTTAAGAACGCATCAGAATTTTAAAACCGGAAAATGGCCTCATCCCCTACTTTGTAGACAAGGAAGGAACTGAGGTCAGCAATGTGGAGGGACTCGTGCAAGATCACAATGGTGTGCACTAGCATTTGGGATGAAGACAGGTTGCTTGGTTCCCAGGTGGCCTCCTCTTCCTCCTCCGCTTCCCCTCCTCCTTCCCCTTTCCTTCTTCCTCATCTTCCTCTTCCCTGTCTTCCTCCTCTGTCTAGTTTTCTTACCCCACCATTTTTCTTTTAACAACATTATTATGTTTAAAAACAGAATTCAGATTTTTAAAAACCTAGCCTTATATACTGGTCAGATGTACCAGACCCAGTCAGAGCTTCTGGCTAGACATTAATGAAGAGTTTGGTCTCTGAGTGTCCCCACCTCTGGGTGCCAGTGGCATGTTTGTGATTACTCAAAAACTAGGGGGAGTTGATGGATTTGGAAAATATCGTTGGAGGATTTTACTAAAGAGGAAAAAGAGGATGCATCTTGTATGTGTCGGTTGGCATATCACTCAAGAGGAGTACAACATGAGAAATACAAATTGCCAAATTCAAGGATGTCTGAGATGTTTGGGACTCCTGTGCTGGGTGACCTGCATTCTGGTCGGGCCTGAAGAATAGTTTCCATCCATCCCCAGAGCTCATGCTGCTCTGCCTGGCTAACTTGGGCTCTTGAACTGGGTCCAGGCATCCAAGTGATTGTGGTTATCACATGTCATTAAAAATACATCGCATGGGGGCTGGAGAGATGGCTCAGTGGTTAAGAGCACCCGACTGCTCTTCCAGAGGTCCTGAGTTCAATTCCCAGCAACCACATGGTGACTCACAACCATCTGTAAAGAGATCTGATGCCCTCTTCTGGTGTGTCTGAAGACAGCTACAGTGTACTTATATATAATAAATGAATAAATCTTTAAAAAAAAATACATCGCATGACACCCCATCTTCCACTTCATCAGGCTTCTACGGGTGGAGGCTCCAAGGCAGAACAACAACAACAAAAGCTGACAAAGTTGGACACCTGAAACATGGATGTCTTTTAAGGGAGGGACACGGCTGGTGACTGGTGAAATGGCTTACAGTTAAAGGTGATTGATGACTGCCAACCCTGTAAACTTGAGTTTGATTATCAGAACCCATGTGGTGGATGGAGAGAACCAGGTGCTGATAGCTGTCCTTTGACCTTCGCATATGAGAAATCACGTATGCTTGCTCATATTCCCGTATATGGGGAGGGCTATAGAGAAGCATGTGCATGCAGGTAGAAATGGAGGATCCCTGTGTGGGGTGATGAGGAAAAATCAAGGGAAGGAGAAGAGAGAGAACACATCAGGGTGACGTTCATTGACCAGCCATGTAAGTCTCATTACAGATAAGCTGGGACAGCTAAGGGTTTCCAAGGCAACAAGCAACATGATCTAGCCCTTCACTCTGGTCTCTACCACCTACTCAGTATCTACACATGCTAACTATGACCTCAAAACCTCATTTCACTTGTTCTGGGCTCAGCTTCCTCTTCGGAAACAAGGATGTTAGATTGGCTAGGTTTTGCCATGAGATCACAGACCTCCAGAGTGCAGTCTTAGCTCTCTGTGGGTTGAAGCAGAAGGACCACAGATTTGAGGTCAGTCTGAAATACAAGGCAATTCTGTCTCAACAAAAAAGGAGGCAAAAATCATAATGACAAGGACCCTAACCTTCTGAGGTAGAGCTATCTGGTGTCATTTGTTGTCATTTTGCTCATAACAAGAGGTTTGAGTGTTTAAGCAACTTCAGTAACTTCTGAGGTCAAGCAGTTCCTAAGTATCGAAGTGGCTTTGGACCTCTGTAGTGTGTGCTACAGAGTCTATATACACAGAGTCATTAGCACAAGGCACTGGGGATAGAAAGTAACCAAGGTCAGGGCATGTGACATTCTGTAGCAATTCCATCAGTGAAAAGAACTGAGAAATAAAGAGGGACAAAAAGGAGTCTATTTAGCAGGTTGGAGGACATTATATAAGAGGGAGGGTTCGGATTAGTGCTGAGCCCTCCTTGCCTCAGAGCACAGTTGCTCCTCACCTTCTCTTGGCACCCTCATTACTCCAGCAAATTAAGAAGTGACATAGGAGTGCCCCTTCCCCACCACTTTGCCCTGAGCTGGCTCTCACTTAGCCAGGTTAAACCATCTTTCTTAATTGCCAGGGGGAGCTCAGTCTTGCAGAAGGAGAGCATGGATGATCAGTTAAAACAAGGGACCTTTGTCTGGTGCACACAGTTAGGCATCACAGTCACCTTAATTATGCAATGATGTCACCCGCTACCCGGGGGAAGTTCTGAGGCTTAAACCCTGGGAGGCCCTTGAGTAATGAGCAGTGAGCCATGAGGACTGTGTAGTTTGCCCTCCTCTGCAGAGTTGCTGCACATGGGTAACTGGAAGAGGAGGAGACAGTGAGAGGATGGAGACTGGGGGGTGGGGGTGGGCAGAGAATTGTGGTCGAATCTTGATTCTGGCATCCTTGGGGAGTGTGATGTTAGGAAGTTCTCCACATTCAGGCAATAAAGATGTGACTTATGTGGTTGGGGTGATGGTTCAGCTGATAAAGTTCTTGTCACACAAGCATAAGGACCCAAATTCCCACCCTCAAACCTGCGTAAGAAGCCAGGTGTAATCCCACCACTGACCAGTAGGACACGAATGGGTCACTCCACCCAAACCCTGTTGCACATACTGAGGTAGAGAGTGATGGGGTGTGACACCTTATGTCAAGGCCAGCATGTGGACACATGAACACAGAGAGAGGAGGGGGAAGGGAGGAAGGGAGGGAGGGAGAGAGGGAGAGAGAGAGAGAGAGTTCATAAAGTAAGGTGAACTCTTACTGACTGAAGAAGACACTGACGTCCAATTGTGGCCCCCACATGTATGCACACACCCCACAGCTCTACACAAAGAAACCATTTCCCACAGATGGAGAGACGCCAGCGAAGTGGCACGTCCATGCCTAGGGCAGTTTTCAGAGAAGAGAGTCACATCTGTAGCAAGGGGACCCTTGACATTAAGAAGGTTCCCTCCCTTGCCACCCAAGGAGAACACAACTAGGAATTCCTGTCACTAAGGCCTGGCCTCACAATCAAGTCACTTTGCCTCTGTGGCCCCATTTTCTCGTTTTACAACATATATTGACATCGGCCCGGCTTTGCTTGGGGACACTGACTAGAAGGATGTTCATTTATTCCTAAGCACAAATGGGAAGACGGATGCCTGTCAGGGCATGGATGAGGCCTGTGGTTTCTTCCCAACAGAGAGAAAGTTTGATCACCATCAGTTTCCAGGGCTAAGCCAGTCTCTTCCTTGGGGGAGGGGCTGCATCCCTGTTCGTCTCTGTTTTCTTACCGACACATGAGCTGCTGGGGCAACGTAGACCATCTCTTCATCAACTCCTTGCTGAGGGTGGAGAGAGGCACCGTGTCTCCCTAGCCATGGGCCAGTAGGATAGCCTGATACAGATGGTCCAACTCTTCACTTTCCACAATGTCCCCTGTCACCCAGCACACAAGCCCTGAATCTCTGGTCTCCCTCCCGAGGTGACTCCCAGCACTCGATTTCAACCTTTTCCAAGAGCAGGCTGGGAGCTTCCTGCCTCGGTTCCAGTGGTGAGAACACCCAGGCACTCCCTGGGATGTAAGCACAAGGGAACAGATAGGTCACTTCGTGGGACTTACTGAATGCAGTGACATGTGTAATCACACATCTGCACATATGATTCATTCTCTCTCTCTCTCTCTCTCTCTCTCTCTCTGTCTCACACGCTTACACACCTACCTATAAACTTATATAGAAAAATACACCTAAGCGCACACTCACCCTCAGATGAGTGTACACTTCTGAGTCTCATCCTTAAGCCTCCAGACTCGCCTCTCACAAAGCCATAGACAAACTCGTTCACACACACCACAAATGCATACACACAGGCACATACACCTTTACACTCATTTGCATATAGCTACACATGCACATGTGCGTGTACACACACACACACACACACACACACACACACTCGCACACAGCCATGCAGGCACATGCCCCCACATGGGCACATTAATTCACACAGAGCCATATGCACCCATATACACACAGGCACACACCCATTCCCACACCCGCAGACACCGGCACATTCAAATGCACTTGCACATGCTCCCACACCCTGCACCATTCACAAAGGAAACAGAACTTCGAGTGTACCGTGCACCATCTCCACCAACAGGTAAGAGATCCAAATCCTGCATGGAACTTTCTCGAGATCACAGATAAAGGCATTTTAATGGTGAGGGAACAGGCTTGGCATGGAGGCGTCAGGAGCCAAGTCACAGAGCTGGCGTGGCTTCATTGAATCCAGAGGCAGCCCCGGTATTGTGTGCTTTGGAGAAAATATCCCACCATGAAGACAAGGCCACCCATGCAATGTTGCCTTCTTGCTAATCCTAGGATTATTTACAGTGTGAGTCCTGGGAAACAAATGTCCCAGCCCTGCACATGACAGTGTTCTAGTGGGTGAGCTCTTCCTGGTCTGGGAACTTCTGAGAGTACCTGGGAGAAGCTATGCCCTGCCACAGCGAGCATGGCGCTCAGGTGCTGAGCCTCACCTGCAGAAGGTCAGGCCCCAGTTAGGACACTGGGAAAGGGGGCACTCAGCCATCTCCTGGGCTGCTGGAGACCTGAGCCCAGTAGCCACACTCGTTGTCATGTTGAGTGATGAAAATATTTTGTTTTCCACATAGCTTGGGGGCTTCCCATCCTGGCAAAGAGGAGGAACACACCGGAGCACTTGGGCTGCCTTGGAATTTGAGCAGACTAGCTAAGAATGGAGCCCTCAAGACCAGGCAAGCTGCTTCCATTCAGATGAGTCAGCGTTCCACTTTTTTTTTTTTCCTTTTTTCTAATTGGGGCTCATCAGGGCTACAGTTTCCACCCTTATGAATATGAGGGGGGTGGTTTTTTTTTTAACACATTTCTTTGTCTGACATGAATGTGCTAAATCCTTCTACAGATGGCCTTAAATTATTAGTCAGTCGGTTCTCAAGCTAGCAAGGCCAGAGAAAGCACGTTCCCCGAACCTCATCGCCACACACAAACTTCCCTTCTGCCACATTGGCTCCCCCTCCTTGAAAGGTTCCTGAGCCCAGCTGCCTTCCTGCCTTCCTTCTTCCTTCCTCTTTCTTCCTTTGTGCATACAGCACAGAGTCACACTCCAATGGAAGCCTGCCACACCCATCCCAGAAAAGCATCAGATGCCCTCCTATACTGCATCTCTGTGACTGCAGACACAAACCCATGTTAAACAGGATAACAAAAGGAACGAAAAACTATTCCCTCGTGGCTCTGGAGGCTATGGGGAAGACGTGGGAAGGTCCATGTTCCCATGCGTGCTCCTGGGAGGGTCTATCTGTTTTTCTGGCTGTGGCAGTGTCACCCTAGTCTCTCCCTCTGTCTTCAAATTCCCCCTTATGTCTGTCTCAACAAGCTTTTCCTTACGAAGACATCTGTCATGGGACTTAGGACCCACCAGGGAACCTCTCTCAACATCTCTAACTATTTGCAATGGCAATGACCCTTCCCCAATAAAGTGGCAAGTCTCCAGATCCATAGTCCAAGAGATTGGGCACAAATCTTTCCTGAAACCACCGTTCTCTAAGCCATCACCACAGCACACAGAACAACCAGCAATAGCATACAATGTAGACATAACATGCCAGACTTGCTGTGTAGGCCCCTCAAGTGCAGAGAGTAAGGTGGCCTTTCCCATTTGAATTACAAATTCCTTCTGTGCTTGATACTCTAGGGTAGGTGTACTGGCTGGTTCTATGTGTCAAGTTGACACAAGCTGGAGTTATCACAGAGAAAGAAGCCTCCCTTGCGGAAATGCCTCCATGAGACCCAGCTGTAAGGCGTTTTCTCAATTAGTGATCAAGGCAGGAGGATCCAGCCCATTATGGGTGGGGCCATCCCTGGTCTGGTGGTCCTGGGTTCTATAAGAGAGCAAGCTGAGCAAACCAGGGGAAGCAGGTCAGTGAGTAACATCCCTCCATGGCCTCTGCATCAGCTCCTGCTTCCTGACCTGCTTGAGTTCTAGTCCTGACTTCATGAGGTGATGAACAGCGATGTGGAAGTGTAAGCTGAATAAACCCTTTCCTCCCCAGCTTGCTTCTTGGCTGTGATGTTTGTGCAGGAATAGAAACCCTGACTAAGATAGTAGATAATAGTGGATGTAAAGTATAATCTCCTCTGGCCCAGCCAACACCAGCCGTGATGTCACCCTTGCTCCACCAAGGTAGCCAGGTACTCCTCCTCCTGTAAATAGCCTCTCACTCAGGCCCCTGCCCAAAGAGGCTGTGCTCAGGCACAGTTAGCACGGGCAGCCAGTGGGCAGTGGAGAAGACATGGTACAGGGAGCAGCAATGGGATCAGGTCCCATGTGAACACTAATGACAGTTTATCTGTCTGGCTTCTTTTATGTCTCTCACTTGACAGTGGCATTAGTCCCAGGGTCAGGGATAGGAGGACAGGGTTTAAAACCTGTTGTTGTCTAGCTCCCTGCCATAGTGGGCACTTGTAGTGAAATGGAAGTTCCTGGTACTTCCCCTACAAGGCTGCTTGGGGAGGGGGTAGGTACTGAGGACATTGGCGTCCTACGGACTGTTAGCAGCTACCTCTGTGCTGTCCACTTTGTAATAACAAGTCTGACTTCCTGAGAAAATACCTGAGGGGGAAATGTTAAAGCATTGCTGTCGTGGTCTTCAGCATGGGTGTACTCTGGAGAAGAAGGTCCCCAGTACTGCAGAGGCCAGGCTGCTGAGGCATGCAGGGCCTCATGGCATGTGCACACACATACACACAAGCATACAAACAGAAGCGTACACACATATACACATGTATACACACACATATACATGTATACATACCCCTACACATACACACATGTATACATACACACACACACCTACACATGAATCCATACACACAAACCCACAAGCAGGAATATACATACACACAAAGTATACATATACACACACATACACACAGGCCTACACATGTATACACACACATACACATATATACACACACATACACACAAGCACACAAGCAGGAACATGCACACACACAAAGTATATATACACACACATACACACAAACCTACACATGTATATACACATACATACACATGTATATGCACGCACATACACATGTATACATACACATGCACGTACACACACACACACACACACACACACACACACACACACCCTTTCTGGCACTCATGATCAGCCCATTGATGGTAATACCTTGGCCTGGAGAGGCCAAGACTTTGCTCCTTTGCTGGCTTCCTGTTCACCCTCTTCCTTCATAACCTAAGCTCCATCCACAGGCCTCATCCATGCTCCATAAATGTCTCCCTCTGTGTGGAACAGAGCTGAAAATGTAGCTGAAAACAATCTCAGACTTATGATCCTCCTACCTCGGACTCCAAAGTTCTGATTAGAGGCAAATGCCATGTGGTGCTGAGGATCAAACCTCAGATTCGGGCATGCAGCCTGCCTACTAAGCCATGCCCTGTGCCTGACACTCTTAATCTCCATCTCCGGTGTCCCCTCTCCAAGGGATGAGACTTTAAGATACCAGGGTAACCCCAAAGCTTGCTTTCCTACAGTTGAGGTGTCCCTCATCAAACCCCTCCAACCACACTTGACTTTCTGTTTCCAGTGGCCCTAAGAAAGACAGTAGGATGCTAACAGGCTAAAAGATAGCAGGGTGTACCCGTCTACCCGCAGCTCTGGGAGACCAAGTGGAAATTGACTCTGGCACAGAAGGGGTTAAGGGTCCAGAGCCTCGGAGAGGGCGATCCCTTTTCTCTGACAAGCTGAAGCTGCTCCAAACCTTGTTTAATGAGCACTTATTGTCTACAAATAAGCTCGTAGGGCATCTTCCTGTGTGATTAAACCAGAAAGGAAGCGTTTGTTCTAACCTGATGGCGTAGCCCAAGAATTAATTGTGGGATTATTTAGAATTACAATCTTGTGATCCGTGCCCCAAAAAGAAAAGAGGAAAAATTTTTCTAAGGAATCTCACTCTACGTGATTTTTCTTTCTTTCTGGATTTTGTTCCCTTTCATTCTTGGAAGCCTCTGTCAGGTTGCACTGATAATGCGCAAACAGGAGACTTTTTAGGGCAGCTTGCTACAGATTGCTACATAGTTTCACAGAAGGCCAGGCTACTGGTGATAACGGCTCAACTTAGCATATTTTAACCCCCGCTATTATTAAACATTCTCCAAGTTTCCATGTTGGGGGATCCTGCAGCACAGTTATGTAAGAGTCATTTCTGAACTCTTGTCAGGGGTGCCCCCAAACAACAGATGTTCTATCTCCAGAGCTGTGGCCAGAGGTTTGAGCACGTTCCCTGGCACCTGGTGCCCCTGGGTGGCACGGATTGCCAAAGGTTTCTCAAGGAAAACAGGATGAGGCTCAGCCCACGGGGCTTGTTCACAGGGGTCCTCTGCTGCAGGCCTCTCTTCTGTTTCTTGTCGGTCCAGTTTTCTGACAGACCTGGCTTCCCTGACTGCCACACATGCATCTCTTCAGGCTGCAGGGAGAACAAACTTGTCTCTGCTCTAAACATAATTGCAACATATGTGTCATTCCTGACTGCACACTCTGAGCCCCGGGGACCAGGAGCAGATAGATAGATGTCTTTAAGAGGATCCGGCAGGCTGGGACCCTGTGCTCTCTGGCACCTGGGAGGCTCCAGCCTGCTGATGGAGCTCTGCCTGGGGAAGCTGTGCTGGAGTTACTAATGCCCTGCCAGGGGCAAAAAGAAACTCTGATTGCTGCCAAGAGCCAGCTTGAGCCTGTGTTGCTGACACTTGTAAAAGTCTTGCTTTGACTTGCAAATAGAAGGAACATATCTCAAGCTGAACAGTGATGGACAGGTCGGGATGCTTGACACCTCCAGGAGATGCTGCTCTCTGTGGGAAAAGCCATTTCAAAGAGCAGGGTGAGGAGAGGCTTGGACTCCCCACTTTGGGCTCTCCACCCTGCAGCCTTTCCAAGCGCCACATGGACACCCTTCCATCTGGCTGTCTTCAAGTGTTGTAGGAACGGGAAAAAAAAAAAAAGATAATTACCAGAGTTACACGATGTGAAATGATTGATCCTATCCAGGCCATGGGGATCACAAATGGCTAGCAGGGTACACATGGGAACCAGGAGAACCATTTCACTTCGGGGATAGACTTTAGCTAGGAGTACGAGTGATCTGCTGGCTGATCGGTGTGCCCAGTACGAGCATGGTATTACCAGCTCTGCTGCTGGCCTACACTGCCAGTGCTGCGCAGGAGCACGTCAATGGTCAGTGGGAAATGCAAGACAAAATCCTTCCCAGGAGACAGAGTCACAGGGAACAAGCCTAACAAGGAGTAGTCCAGGAGGAGAAGGGGGTGGGACATGATCCTCTTTCCAGATCACAAGTTCTCTAAGGACCCGCTGGGATCTTTAGTGCTAGAACTGCCCACAGGATCTGCTCCAGATCCAGGCGGACTGGGTCGATTTCGTCTCGTCCAGGTGGGTGGTTTAAATTTTTATTAATTGGCAGTGAATTTGTTCTGTGGATGTATTGCGGATTGGGAATTTAACATGTAAACCTAACTGCTAAATTACAAGTTTCTGGAACTTTGATTTACCGGGCTAAAGAGGACAGGGTGTGAAAGGAATGGCTGAGAGGCAGTTGGAGCACGTGGATCTGGTTCTGTTGCTGGGTGAGAACTCACAAGGGTCCGCAGAACGAGGGGGGGGGGGCGGGCGCCAGGCATGGTAAATACCACCTAGGGGCCACACGGAGAGGGCAGCTAAAAGGGAGACAGCCGGGAGAGGGCGGCTTCAGACCACGTGGTAGAGTAGCAGCCAGAGTAAGCGGATCCGACTCACAGGAACTGATAGAAAACGTTCCCTCTTAATCTTACCGCAACAGGATCCTACCGGCAGCACTGAACCGGGTATGTCTGCAACAAACAGACCGAGCATGGCTGTAGTGACACACAGAGAGGGGAGGGAACAGAGGGGAGGAGTTATACTTCCGGTAGGACTGGGATTCTGAAGAAACCCCTAACCCAGACCTTCCTCTCCTAGCTCCGGGAGATCATAGAGTGCTTCAGGCACCCTCTCTCCCTGCACAGATCATCTGATTCACACACCCCTTAGCTCCCCACCCACACCAGGGAATGACCACGGCCTCTACCGCAAGAGTGAGAGGACAGCAGAGACAAAGACAGGCCAGTCTGTGCTGTGTTCACTGCACACGAAGGCTTTCATGAGCCGAAGTTAAATTAATTTTATATTTTATCCACAGACAACAGAACGCATACCTTAGAGGGGTTCAAATATTTTAAAAGGTAACGGTTTAAATAAAATTTTCTTAAAAATACATCATCAGAGCTGGGAGTGTGGCTTAGTGGTTGAGGGCCTGCCTGATATGTGCAAGGCCCTGGGTTTGCTCCCCAGGGAAACACACACACACACACATTTTAAGAGCTACTAAAAACAAAAACAAAATGAACAAACAAACAAAAAAAACAAAAACAAAAACAAAAACAAAACCATGCATCAGGGAGAATGGCTCTGCAGTGGTAGCTGATGAACTTTGAACTCTTGGTAGCCAGCACACAGAAGTCTCACACTCTGGCATGTGTTCAACTGAAAGGCAGGGGTGGGGGAGATCTCTCCACAGGAAGCAGGTTAAACATAAAACAACTCCAGTCCCCACAGAAGGGGATGACGAAACCAGCGAGGGCAGGTGACCCTTTAGAAACAGCATCACAGCACACTCATCAGAACGAGTCCCACAGTCCCATCCACAGTGCACATAGGGAGAGAGAGTAGGAAAGCCTGTCACCTAGTGTCATCTCTGGCATCCTGTTGAGCCTGTTCTTGGAAGTGCTCTCTTGTTGTAAGGAAGATCCAGAACCAGCCCAGGGGCAACTCAACTGCTCCAATGAGGGTCGTCCTCAGAGACAGAACATTTCCTCTCCTCTAGTCTCGACCCTGGGAATGATACTGTGTAGAAAGTAAAATACTTAAGATGGGTTCACCATGGAAAACTCATATTACTCTGAAAGCCTAGTAGGATTCGGCTGTAAAGGGAAGAAACTTGTAGCAAGCTTACAGGAGACGGCTGTGTTGAGGGAAGTAAGCAGGAGACGCCCATGTCTTCTCATTTGCAAGATGTGTGCTTTTGTACGCTATGGTGGTGTGCATGTGGGTGGGGTGCATGGGTAAGCGGGTCATAAGAACAGGAACCATGAGAAGGGAGAAAGATCTCCGAGGAGAAGGCAGGAAGAGAATACTAATACACCAGACCAGGAAGCAGAAAGAAATCGTCTGGAGGAAGGAAGGGGATAGGCAGGTTTGAACAGAAGGGCATGGGTCATGGGGAGGACTAACAACAAACAAACAAACACTTAGCAGCAGCTTCCAGTTAAACAGGAACTACCAACTGAGAGCTCTCTTGTCTTCTACAGGTACTTCTCAGCTGAATAATACCAAAGACCCCAGCACCTGACCAAGTAAGAACCAGGGCAACTGATTGGTTGAATCTTCACACCTCAAGGCCTCCAATTTTATTTTCGTTGTTATATCTAACTAGGGATATCACACAACACTAGAAATGCATCAAACAGATTGAGCGTTTAAGGTCCATGAGGCGGTCCTTTCTAAGAGACATATGTATGCCTTTGACTTTTAGAAAGTATTATGAACCTTAAAAATTGGGAGTTCGGAAGCTTAAGCTGGAAATCTGTCCAGCCTGACCTGTACACATCTCGCCTTTACTGTCTCGGGATCTGCGAATCATAAGTTCAACCCCCCTGCAGTGCCCATAGACAAGGAGGTGGGCAAAGTTCTGAGAGATAACAAAAGATATGAGAGATAGAAAGAAAGAAAGAAAGGTAGATAGATTGATAGATAGGGATGGATGGATGAATGGATAGACAGACACATACATACATACATACATACATACATACATACATGGATAGATAGATACAGAGATAGATAGATATAGATAGATACATACTACATACATGGATGGATGGATAGATCGATAGAGAGATAGGTGCATGGATGGATGATGGATAGATGGATGATGGATGGATGGATGGATGAATGGATGGATGGATGGACAGATGAACAGACAGACATGGATAAATGACAGATAGATATGGTAGATAGATAGATAGATAGATAGATAGATAGATAGATAGATAGGGTAGGTAGGTAGATAGATAGATAGATAGATAGATAGATAGATAGATAGATAGATATGGTAGATAGATAGATAGATAGATAGATAGATAGATAGATAGATATGGTAGATAGATAGATAGATAGATAGATATGGTAGATAGATAGATAGATAGATAGATAGATAGATATGGTAGATAGATAGATAGATAGATAGATAGATAGATAGATAGATAGATAGATAGATAGATAGCTTAAACTACCTTTTGTGACCATTGGCACAGCAGCTGTCAAAATAAGTTTCAAACCCTTTATGCCTCCTGCCCTTCCCAGATCTGGAGGGACACTGTCTTCCTCTTTTCCAAAGAGCTAAGATGGGTGTAGAATGCTCTTTCTCTTCCCATCAAAGGAAGATGAAGTTCAAGGTGTAAAAGGTTATCAGGTTGGCAAAGTGGTCCAGGAATACAGGGAGAAATATGCTATCCACACTAGCAGGTGCTGGGGAGAAGGGCTAACCAAATAGCTGTCCCTACAGACATTCACTCTGGCAAGATGGCCGTCACCAGGCCACAGGAAAGGAACGGGGCAGATCTTTCTTTCTGAAGAAGAAAGGAGGGAGCAGTTGCAGGAATGGACGGACCTTCCAAATCACTGTCACCAATACATGCGGCTAAACAAAGGGGAAAAAGAAAGCTCCAGGCACCCGGACTTCCGAGAGACTCACCCGGAGACACTGCTTCCGTGGGTTGGTCAGCAGAACCACTTGCTGTTGTTTCTCTGGAGAGGAGTTTCTGATTTGAAACCATCACAAAGGTGAGTAAAATACCTGCACAGGATTTGAACCACAACAGAGAAAGTCAAGAGGTCCCTGACTGTGGTTAGAAACTTTCAGACCCACTTTCTCCAAATGTGTGTGCCCGGCTCAGCTCAGACCTGACTCTGGGAATGAGCACCGGTGGCTACTCAAACCTTAACAGGTCATTGTGAGGAGTGGGTCCAGTCTGGGACCCTGAGGCAGTACAGGCACTGTGGGGACTCTGATGTCTGTCAGTACTCAAAGAGTGGTCCCTGGAGTGGCAGTTAGAGTTGGGGGCCTCGTGCATGTCACCTGAACAAATATCTCCTGTAAGACCACCGCCACTGGAGAAAACAGCTGAGATTTGCCGGAGCAACTGCTAGTGAATGGTTTACACAGTGTCAGCTCTCCCACTGGGTGTCCATCCCATGCTCTGACATTATTCAATGTAAAGGAGAAAGAAGACTAGCAGAGATGTTTACCCGCTGAGTCAGAGGGTGGGCCCTGTCAGCCCACAGATTATAAATCCTGATTACAAGCCCCGAATCAACTCCATAGGCTCCTCCTCGCAGGGACGGATAGATACACACCAGTCCCCATCTGCTAGGTACCAAAGCCACTGCTCTCTGCTGGGAAGATGTGAGGGCAAGATGTTCTTCGAAGCTTCCAGGAGGAGGAGGAGGAGGAGGAAGCAGAAGGCTTCTGGCCTCTGGGAAGGGTAGGATGGCTTGCCAGGAAACAGAGTGTGCTCTGTTCTCTAGCTCAGAGCTGCCTGGGAACTCGGAAGGAGGAGGCGCCTGGCTGCAGGTGTGCCACATAGGTACAGACACACTGAGCCTGGGCCAATTTCTGCAAAGGATGAGGTAAGACTGAGTTCTACCGGTAAGTACATGGCCGTTCCCTGCCAGAAACAACTTGTGTTCAAAGCTGTAGTTTGCATTAAAACATGTAACACAGGGTTGAATTTCCTATACCATAAATCTGGCAGACTGGCAGGTCCAAACTTCTCTGTCTCTCTCTGTCTCTGTCTCTCTCTGTCTCTGTTTGTGTGTGTGTGTGTGTGTGTGTATGTGTGTGTGTGTTGTGCATATGGGTTGTATGTGTCTGTGTGGTGTGTGTGTGTGTGTGGTGTGTATATGTGTTGTATGTGTCTGTGTGGTGTGTGTATGTATGTGTCTGTGTGGTGTGTGTGTGTGTCTGTGTATGTCTGTGTAGTGTGTCTGTCTGTCTGTCTGTGGTGTATGTGTGTATATGTCTGTGTGGTTTGTGTGTGTCTGTGTGTCTGTGTGTGTGTGGTGTGTATGTGTGTGTCTGTGTCTGTGTTTGTGTGGTGTGTGTGTGTGTGTTGTGTGTGTGTATCTGTGTGGTGTGTTTGTGTGGTGTGGTGTGTGTGTGTATGTGTGTGTGTGTGGTGTGTGTATGTGTGTCTGTGTGTGTGTGTGTGTGGTGTATGTATGTGTGTCTGTGTTTGTGTGTGTGTATGTGTGGTGTGTGTATATGTGTCTGTGTTTGTGTGGTGTGTGTGTGTGTGTGTGTGTGTGTGTGTACATATGGAGGTCACAGGTCACAGGTGTCATTCCTCAGGAGTGATCCACTTTGCTTTTGAGACAGGGTCTCTCACTGGGACTCAGGGCTCTCAGACTGACTGGCAAATAACCCCAGGGATTCACGTGTCTCTGCTCCACTCACTCCCAAGCAATTGGGATCACAGGCAGGCACCATCATGCCTAGCTGTGTACGTGAGTGCTGGCCATCAAACGTGGGCCCTGGTGCGTCAATGGCAAGCACTTCATCACCATTGCCTCGGCCCCTAAACCGTCTACATTCTAAACTGAGAAAACAATTATTTGGAATTCCAACGTATTTTCCCCTCATACCTTTTTTGTTAAGGCGTGTCAATTTCAAGCGTCATGGACCCTGTAGGTGGGAGTTTATTACTGACACTCAGGAGGTCATTGTGCTGCACACCATGCAAATTTGAAAAAGCCCAAGAACATTTTAAAGGGTGAATTTAAGAGAGATGGTCTTTCTCACCTTGTGAGAAGTTTTACACAGCTAAAGTTCCTCAAAGAAGGCTGAGGTCTTGATTCTACATTTGGAAACACTGTAAACCACTGGTATTTGGAAGCTTGGGGATTTGCTTTTTAAATCCTCTGCATTTGAAAACTCGAGTATATAAGCACTTCTGACTTGTTTCACCCTCTAGGACCAATTGAAAAGACACAAAGTAAAGAAGTCAAGCCAAGGTTGACATTTATCCAGACAACAAGAGCCAGCAGGGTCAGCTCTTCTGAAATCCACCCAACGGCCATGATGCCACTCTCTGGGGTACAGTGGTGTGTATGTGTGTGTCTGTGTCTGTGTGTCCACAGTAGAAGTAGCTTTCTGTCCACGGTGGAGTCATCGAAGTCTTCTAGTGGAGCACTGGGTCCGTGGTTAAGAGCACCCGCTACCCTTCTAGAGCTCAGTTCTCAGCACCCACATCAGGCAGCTCAGCCTATGACCCCAGCTCCAGCGGATCTCATGCCTCCACAGATCCCTGCACTCACATGTACACATACCTCCTCCACACGCACACACGGAATTAAAGATGAAATAAATCCCCAAACCTTCCAGGTCTGACAACACCACTGTCTCAGTGAATTCATACAGATATATCCACGAGACCGAAGGGTTGAGACCAGTTATTAAAGACCACTGGACCCAGAGTGCTGGAAATAACTATTCTACCTCACCTGCTTGAATCAGGATTCTTCCAGGTCATGGCCATAGAAGGAGGTTGGAAAGAGAAAGTTCGATTTTAGAAAGACCTGACTCTGCCTTGGTGCATTACTCCCTGTTCTCCTTTATCGGGGCCAGGAGGTGAGGACTCAGTGTGGAATTTGCAGATTTCTTGAAGTCCATGCTCCAACTGGCACAAGAGAAGGAAGCCCTCCATGTTTGCCTGCCCTCTTTTCCTGCCACCCAGGCTCTGCTTCACAGGGGGAGAAGCCTCCGATGCAAGTGAGTGGAGCCAACAGACACATCTGTAACCCATCTGTACCCAGCCCTCTGCAGCCGACCCTGGCCACCACCAGATCTAGAGATTTCCATGCTGTTCTGGCACTGAAAGGATGAACGGAGGAATCTCACAAGGCCCTCAATACGGATTCTGAAGTTCAAACGGGACATTCTAAAAGGGTGTGCCGAAAGGGCCATACACCCTTCTGGACTGGAATGCACTGTAGGAGAACATATCCTTTCTATCATCTATCTACCTACCTACTGTCTGTCTGTATGTATGTATGTATGTCTTAGTCAGGGTTTGTATTCCTGCACAAACATCATGACCAAGAAGCAAGCTGGAAAGAAAGGTTTTATTCAGCTCACACTTCCACACTGCTCTTCATCACCAAAGGAAGTCAGGACTGGATGGAGCTCAAGCAGGTCGGGAAGCAGGAGGTGATGAAGAGGCCATGGAGGGATGTTTCTTACTGGCTTGCCCAGCTTGCTCTCTTGTAGAACCCAAGACCACCAGTCCAGGGATGGCACACCCACAATGGGTTGGGTCCTGCCCCTTGATCACTAGTTGGGAAAATGCCTTACAGCTGGGTCTCATGGAGGCATTTCCTCAACAGAGGTTCCTTTTTGTGATAACTTCAGCTTGTGTCAAATTAACACACAAAACAAGTCAGTATACTATCTATCTATCTATCTATCTATCTATCATCTATCTTTCTATCACTTATCTTTCTATATTTCTATCTTTCTTTCTATCTTTCTACCTATCTGTCTGTCTGCTTATCTGTGTTTGTGCATATGTGCATACGTGTCTGTGTGTGTGTGTGTGTGTGTGTGTGTGTGTGTACACATGTACATAAGCATTCACATATGGAGACCAGGAATCAATGGCGATGACCTCCTGTTTCACTCCCCACACTATTTTTTTGAGATGGAGCCTCTCATTGAATCTGAAGCCCCATGTTGGGCTAGACAGACAGACAAGAGCAGCAAGCTCCAGTGAGCTGCCTGTCTCTACACCACTGCTGGCTTTTGTGTGAGTGTTGAAGAGCCTGACTCAGGATCCTAGGCTTACACAGCAAGTCTTTGGCCCACTGAGCCATCCTCCCAGCACCTCCTCACTTCTTGACGCCATCTTTCAGTGAGAAGGAAAAACTAAAATGAGGTAAGAACAAGGCCACACCCAGGAAGGGTCCCGGGAATGGTAGAGCATCCCAGGTTCTATTGCTATGAAGAGACACCATGGCCAAGGCAACTCTTCTAAAAGAGAGCATTTGACTGGGGCTGGCTTATAGCTTTAGAGACTCTGTCCACGATTGTCAGGACAGAGAGAACGATGGCACACATGGTGCTGGAGATGTGGCTGAGAGCTTCACATCATGATCCAAACTAGAGCAGAGAGAGATAAATACTGGTCTGGGTGTGGGCTTTTGAAACTTCCAAGCCAACCCCAGTGACACACCTCCTCCAGCAAGGCCCACACCCACTCTAAGACCATACACACTCCAAGACCACACTTACTCCAAGACCACACCTACTACTCCAAGACCACATCTTTACAAGCTTAGAGACCCTTCTCCTAGCTGCCTGAGGATGCTCAGTCTGTTCCTGGCTTCCTTCCAGTGAAGATATAGAACTCAGCCCCTCCTGCACCATGCCTGCCTGGATGCTGCGATGCTGCCATGTTCCTACCTTGATGATAATGGACTGAACCTCTGAACCTGTGAGCCAGCCCCAATGAAATGTTGTCCTTTATAAAACTTGCATTGGTCATGGTGTCTGTTCACAGCAATAAACCGTAACTAAGACAGTGGGTGTATGCAAAATGCAGTGAAGCGTGAGTACCTTTGCACGATGCTTGTGGGTCTTCTCAAAACAACAGGGTGGATGAGAACTTCCACTCTTTCCAGCTGGAGCTCTGGCATTCTTTCTTATTCAAATGGTCTGTGTGAGTTCATGCTCTGACCCTGCGTCTTCCCCTCAGGAAGTGGCTCTCCAGTACCAAGAATTAAAAATTAATAGCACCCAAGGAGACAACTGCAAAGCCCGCCTTATAATGAAAGCCCTTCCGGCCCCAGATGGGGAAGAGAGAGGCACCCGCATGCCCACGTATGTTGATCTAATTTCTGAATGATGGCTCCTGTTCATTGGGTACTTACTCTATATCCCCTCAACTGTTTTCTATTGTTATTGCTGTTGTCTTGAGAAGCCACGCAACCAAAGTCAAACTCATATGTGCAGCTGAACAGCCAAGAGCAAGTTATTCCATCTGCTCAACCACTTACAAGAGAAACAAGAGTGTCACCTCCTTGGGAGCTTCGCAGAGGCGAGGGATGAGGTTTCAAGTCTCGTTTCTCAGATGAGTACTCAGTAAATAAAAACAAAGCCAGCGACATTATTATTAATAATTGCCTCAACGGAAGAGTTACAATTCCAGCCCATTGGATATTTGAGTAATGGTAGAACTGTCCACTGTGGTATTTCTTTCTTGAGAGAAAAGAAGGCGCCGACAGAAAGGAAAGGAAAGGAAAGGAATGTTGAAGGGGTCCTCTGAAGTCATCTCCTGAGTTTGCAAAGCCAGTGTCCACAAGTGTGATACCCTCCCCGAGACACACACTCAGCACTGAACGGCCCCTCCTGTGGAGGAATTCCATAGCACCGCCTCAGAGCTGTTTCCTCTCCTGGGAGCTCCAACCACCCCTGAATCCTGACTGACACTCAGCAATGTTCTATCCAAAGGAAGAGGCTGGCAGCAGCATGCTTTGAATACTGACCCAGCCATGGTTTAATTAAATTTTTTGTGGAAAAAAACATCACGTAGAGGTGACACTCTCTCTGCTGCCCTTCTCTAAGCAGCCCACTCACTGGGTGGGTGATTTCTTGTCACCCACTATACTAACACTTGAGCCAACGCTGTCACTTTTACCATGATGTCATTGCCTGAGGTGCTGAAATGTTATTTGAAAACACAGCCCAGATTTTGAAACCAGACACCTTCAGTGGAGAAACCTCCTGGGTAGAAAGTCTAGCAGTGACTTAATGCCAGGGAGAGACTTGGAAGAAGTAAGTCCTGATGTGGTGAGATGTAAGTCCAGCAAAAACTAGGACCAGGGTGGGACCAGAGACGGAGGACTCACATTTCTGCCCCCAACCCCGAACCCAGCCACAGGCAAGTCACTGATCTTCCCTGTTAGGCCTATCTCCAGGCACTTCAAGAGGAGATGGCCCAACAGGCAGGGAGGAAAGTGGGTAAGTACAGTAAGATCCTCAGGCCATTGTTTGATAAGAGCTTCTAAAGTTTCTGTTTCTTCTCCACTAAAAACAAGAGTCAAGGGGGTGGAGAGATGGTTACTCTGCCAGAGGTCCTGAGTTTAATTCCCAGTAACCGCATGGTGTCTCACAACCGTCTGTAATGGGATCCAATGCCCTCTTCTGCTGTGTCTGAAGACAGCTACAGTGTACTCATAGACATAAAATAAGCAGATCTTTAAAACAACAGAAAGAGTCAAGGCAGATGGAGAGAGTGGCGGTGGTGGAAGATAGAAGTCTTTCCCAGCTCTAAGCCACGGTACATTCCAGGTTCTTTTGCAGCTCGTACGCGTGAGTAAGAGCTAAATCGTAACCAGCCTGCTGCACTGACCACACAGAAGACGCCATATCGGTCACTAGAACCATCACGGAAGATTGAGAGTCCAGCAGGGAGACAGTGGTAATTGCCGGCAAGAGAGATAGAAGGAAAGATGTGTTGGGTCAGCTTTAAACCACAGCGTGAAGGAAGCTAGGTCAACTGCCTGGGAAGTAGCAGAACCGGACAGCATTTCCACTGGGAGAGTTCTCAGAGTCTAATTCACATAGGAAGTTCTCCATTCTTTACCCAATGACCCTAGGATTGAAAGAAATGGAACGCAAGTCTATGCCTCTGGCACAGCGAGTCAAACCATGGAGTACAGGCTGTTCTAAGCGCTGTGCATCAAAGGAGGCCAGAGAGACTGTAGCAAGCCACGCAAGTCTGTGTACCCCGAGAGGCATGTGTGGCAAGCCATGCAAGTCTGTGTACCCCAAGAGGCATGTGTACACTCCAGGACACGTAACATCTCAAGCACCATCCAGATAGAATGCACACGAACAGCCATGTCTTCAACTCTCTGTAGATGCTGTGGGACGTGGTGGGTGTCAGGACACGTGAGCAGTCCATTTGATGGGAAGACAGAGAATTGGAGAGCTGTACTGCTCTTCCGCCATCCATTCCCCACTTAACTGTGGAATGAGAAGTGAGTTTGGGGAGTTAGATTCAGTGTCTAGGGGAAACGCTCTGCCGACACGATACGGTTTGCCCGTCAGGATGGACAGGACTCCGAAGGTCCTCTTTAGAAGTTGAAGTTGTTAGATAAAAGCAACAAGATAACACTGCCCAGAGGTGATGGACAGAATATTCGATTGTGTTGTGGGGCATATTTAGAGTGAACAAATGCTAGTGGTAGGGTCAACCATCATGGAAGGTCTCCAGAACAGGTAAAGTCAGAAAAAAAAAATAAAACAAAACAAAACAAAATAAAAAACCACTCGGACTGGGTAGAATAAGAAAGGTGTGAGTAGACGTGAGACTAAACAAAGATGTGTTCCAAGATCGTCATGGGCCTCTACAGCTGCGATAAACATCACAGAGAAAAGGTTCATTTGCCCCATAATTCCATGGCTTAGTCCATCCCGGAAGCAAGTCAGAGCAGGAATGCAAAACAAGAACCTGGAGTCTGAAACTAGAGCACAGGATCCGTGGAGGAGTGCTGCTTACTGACTTGCTCCCCATCAGCCTGCTTCCCTACACAGGCTAGACCACCCTGCCCAGGGTTGGCACCATCCAAAGTGGGCTGGGCCCTCTCACATCAATCATCACAATGGGCGGGACCCTGCCACATCAATCACAAAGTGAGCGGAGCCCTCTCACAGTGATCATCATAGTGGGCGGGGCCCTCCCACACTAACCATCAATCAAGAGAATACTCACAAACGTGCCCACAGGCCATTCTAATGGAGGCCATCCAGATGTATGGATTGACTGAAGGTGACCTTCTCATAAAGCTTTCCCCTATTTTAAGAACTATTCCTGCCATGGCCAGTCTCCAGGGAATCGGCCTTGTGACTGCTCACCACCTTGCTCACATCTCTGTAAACATCTCTTCCACAAACCTCAGAGATTGCCACATGTTTCCCCCCTGACTTATGTGAGACTCTGGAGTACATTACTTGCCTGCCAGTCCAAGGTCACCTGATCTGGGCATGAGGAATGAAAACAGGCCAGTTGGAGGGTTCACAGAAAGCTTAACCTGTGGCCATTTTATTGAGAGCAATCAGACATTGCATACCCTTATCAGAAATAGAACATAATGGCAATTGCCAGGATCAATGCAGACAGGGTTCAACGATGTTTGCAAGCTATACAGGGTAGGCAAGATTAGTGTCTAAGACCAATTGTCCTGCCGAGTTTCCATGCTCCCTTGACTTCTAAGGGGATATACAGAGAACCACAAAGTCTGAATACTTCACTGTCTAAGAGAGAGTACATAAGTCTTGCAGGAACTGGAAGGCACATTCTACCCTAGGAGCCACAGACTCTAGCCTGAAAAACCTATGACATATGCCTCTCAAGGCAGTCAGGCTGGGCCAACTCCATGGTTTCCTGCACTATGCAAAACACTGTCTCATAGGAAAACTCACGCCAAGGATCAAATCAGACTGCCAAGAAATCCACTCCCAATGTTTTCCCAGCAAGAGGAGTGGTTCTCACCCTCCTGTGTTGACTGAGTAGTAAGACAGGGCAAACAACCCCGCCCCACGGGTGCACCATCCAAACCTTGCCATGGAACCAGATGTGGATCTTTGAGGAGTCAATCATGTACACAGCAATGGTCTACTTGGCCAAAGGAAGGGGCTGGACTCTGTCAACCTCAGGTTCAGGCACCAGGACTGAGCTCAGCTGAGGGTCTTTATGTCAGGATGACTTGAGCTAATACGAGTCTATGATAAGCATAGATTTCATACCTCACTTGCCCCATTACTGAGGGTTGCCCCAGTGCAACAGGCGTTGTATTTGGAAGAACTTACATCTTCAATTCTCAATACAACAAGAAATAAAAACTAAAGAAAGTGATATTATATCTGTTTATCCCTTTATCCATATATATATATATATATATATATATATATATATATATATATATATAGTCATGTATGGTATGGAACAGTAATTAAAACTGGAACATTTGAGTTTAAAAGTACAGCTGAGAGGCACTTCATTCTCACCACCACCCGGGGGCCCAGGAAGCTAAGTGGCTGCTCAGCTGTGAAGTCACAAGGGAAAGCCGTGGAGAAAACCAGGATTCTCCCAGCAGACTCTCAGGTAGACCCATAAGCTGGCCATCCCTCACTGGCACTTAAGACATTTGGATGTTTGCGATCGATGAGAAACACAGTTCTGAGAATGCTAATACATACATATATGCATGCAAAGACACGGTCCTTCAAGCAATGATGTCATCCCATTCGCTACTAACGTGACTACACTCCTCGAAGGAGCAGTCCGTGGGAGTCAACTGCCAAAGGCAGAGTGGGAGCCCTAAGACAAAGGGAGACATCAGCCACAATGAGAGAAAGCAGGCCACCATGGCCAGAAGGACGGTGACATGTGTATGAAGGAGAATCATGAGTGATGACAGCGTCACGTGTGGTTCAGTGTGAGGCGTGTCTGTGGACAGACTCTGTGGGTTCCCCTGTGGCAGATGCTGTAGGACCATCACTGGGGGCTATGGATGTGCCCCGGTGATGATCACATTGCAAGGCTCTTGTCTCCATTTCTCCTCTCCTTAGCTTTTTCTTATTTATGACTTCTTTCAACTGTTGGGAAACGCTTGGGGGAATTCTGTGTTCCCCAACTACTCTAACCCCATGCCCATCCCCGTCCCACCAACCATCAGTGAGTCCCCTGGACTGAGTGGACACTTGTCTAGATGCAGGAAGGGCAAAACCACCATATCCCATCCTGTTGTCAACCACATACACACACACATAATGCCTCCTCAAACTCTGAGAGCATGAACACATCAGAAAACATTACCATGAAATGCTATGCTACCCCCTTCAGCTCTAATGACCTCACCTCCTGAATTATAGTGTTTGAGTAAAACATACAACACCCATGGCTTCCAGGATAGTCACAAATTCTAATATTGCTTCCAGGAGACCCTTTCCCCTCCTCTATATTGTAGGACAGAATGACTCATGGACACCAGCTTCATGGTGCTCAACCCCGATCCTATGACAGTATCACACCCTGGTGCCTTTGACATCCATCTTTATAACTGAACCTCCAACAGAATTAGATTTTCTTTATGAGCACCCTTAAGAAGCGATGCTGGCTGTGCTGAGTACCAAGACAAGCATAGAACTATGGGCTGAGAACTCTGGGAAGGCCTGTGTGTGGGTTTGTTTGTGTTTAGACTCCTTTTAAAGCAGATAATTATCTGAATCCTTCCTGCTGGCTTCCTCGGGTGTTACCCGTGACAGAAATCATTCTAAATAAACAGAAATTAAATGTCGATCTAAAGAGAGGTTCCTAGTCAATTTCTTGGCTCGTTCTATAGTTTGCCTTTAATTCGATGTTGGTGAGAGAACACTGGCATCAAGGAAGTACTAGCAGGACTGAGGAGATCGATGCTCAGTGGGTGAAACTCTGCTGCAGAAGCAGGGGGAGCCCGGGTGTGCATCCCCAGCAGCCACATAAAGGCTAGGCTTCACCTTGGGCATCTGCGATCTGGGACTTGGGGGCAAAGACAGGCAGACACCAAGGGTTTGTCGGCCTGCCTGTCTAGCCAGAATAGCAAGCCCTAGTTCAGTAGGAGACCCTGCTGAATAAATAAATAAATAAATAAATAAATAAATAAATAAATAAGATGGGGAGATAGGTCAGCAGGTAAAAAAAATCCTCACTGCCAAACCTCATGTCTTGAGTTCCAACTTCCAGACCCCATGACAGAGAGAGAGAACCAATTCCCAGAAGTTACCCTCTGACCTTCTGAGGCACAGACCACCCCTCTCCAATATGAACCAGTAGTAAATACATTGTTTTTAGAGGAAGACATCCCAACGGCAGCCTATATCCTGTGAGCACGTGCACACACATGCTTACAGCACACACGGGCACACAGAGGAAGAAAGGGGAGAGACGGAGAGAAAGAATTGATAACCTTAGAGGGATAGCTGCTCCTTCAAGTACTGAGCGCGTTTTATCTTGCTTGACCCGACAGCAATCTTACAAAATGGAACTGCTGTGGACCCATTTCACTAGACGTTTAATCCTTCGCCCCACAGCACAGCCAGGAGGTTTATTATTAATTGTTATTACTGAGAACAAGATAGATAAATATTCACAGATCACATGACCGAGCCAGGACCCAAGCCAAATCTCTCTGACAGAGCTGGTCTTCTCAGCCTCCAAGTGAAACCAAAGAAGGGAGAGGGAGATTTGATTGGCTGCTGGCCCACATTCCCTTGCGTTTTCCCATTGTTCTTCTGTCTGCAGTGTTGGGAAGGTAACCAGACAATGAGCCCCAAAGCGATCTGAAGTTTGCTTGAGCCAGTGCAGCAGCAGGTGACCTAGAGAGAACTCAGCAGGTTCTCATTTAAAACTTCATAGAATCAAGGTTTATCCCTGAGGAGAAAGATAAAAAAAAAAGAAAAACAGGAGGGGCTGGGGATTTAGCTCAGTGGTAGAGCGCTTACCTAGGAAGCGCAAGGCCCTGGGTTTGGTCCCCAGCTCCGAAAAAAAAAGAACCAAAAAAAAAAAAAAAAAAAAAAGACACAGCCAGTGACACCTAAGACTCAGCCCAACAAAAGCAATGTCTACATCCCCAGATTCATCAGATTTCTCACATGGGTGGTTGGGGCAAGGATGGAGATGACGGCTGTGTGTGTGTCTCTGTGTGCAGTTCATGTGTGTGCCCATGTGTGTGTCTCCACCTGTGTCTGTCTGTGTGTATGAATGTGTGTGTGTGTGTGTGTGTGTGTGTGTGTGTGTGTATGTGTGTATGTGTTACAGAGAGAGGGAGGCAGGGGAAGGGAGGGAACATTTGTCACTTCCTTCCCAAACACGACATCCACAGCATCAGGAGGACTTCGAGTGAGTGGAAGGAACAGCAAAGAGCGTAAAAGGGAGAGGGACACAGATGCCCAGTGCACAGCTTGTCCGGATCATTCCAAGGGACCAGTGCACGTGTGGATTTAACAGAAGTCCATACGAAAGCTTTGTACTGGCACAAGGATCTCTCCCTGAGCGCCAGCAGACACCTTAGAGGTTTGCGATGTTCTTTTCTGTTTCCTCTGCTTCTTGCATCCCTACCTGTTATTTCTGCTTTCTTACTCTTTTTGTCAGTTGATTCTGTTTCTTCTTAAGATGGGAATATCACTTTCTAGCCCAGACTGGCCTCCAACTTGTGATCCTCCTGCGTCAGCTTTCTCGGTGCTGTAGAGTGTGTCGCCAGGCCCTGCCTGTTCCTCCAGCACTGCTTTGTCACCCTGTGCACACATCGGTGCACACATCATGAGGAATTGTAAACACTCAGTCACCTGACATTTTCTAATCCAACTAATGATAGAAGAATTAATCAGCATTGTGTGGGGTGGTGTGGAACAAGGTGGGTTGAAGTGGGATGGGGGATTGGGGGTGGGGTGCTAAGGTAATCAGCTCTCCAACTTCATAGAGCACAGACAGAACACCTAGGAGACGGGAAGTGCCGGTTGGGGCTATCCTGAGTGCATTTCCCCTGGATGGGACCCTGAAGTGTGTAGGCACAGGATGGAGCTTGGTGGCAGCGGGCTTTCATCAATCCCTTCCTGATTGTGATTTGTGACGAGGCCAGTTGCTTTGAGCTCTGCAACCCTGACTTGCCAGCGGTCTGTAACCTTGTGTTATGAGCTGGAATAAACCCTTTCTGTCTTAAGTTCCTTTAGACAGAAAGATATTGAAATACCATACACAGATGGCAGAATCAGGACGGTCATTTTTACACATAAGAATATTCCTAAACGTTGTGTCTTATACCAGTTCTCTCTGCCCATCCATCTCTTTAAATCAAGTGGTCCACAACTGGTGTTGTTTTGGACCTGAGGGATGGTCTGGCAACATTTGGAGACTTCTTTTGGTTGTGGCATCTAGAACAATACATTCAGGTATTCACAGGACAGGGACATTGTTACACGTTGTGTTACATGTGTCCTGTTACAAGACTACACTGTACCATCTCAGAGCAGACTGCTACCAGCTGTGGCTTAGCCCAAGTGAGCTGAGTGGAGATGGAGGCAGGGTCTGGAGTTCAGTGTCATACTTGGCTACATAGTAACGTGTAGGCTAGCCTGGGCTGAGACTCTGGTAAGGAAAAACAAAAAAAATCCCACAGGCACCAATGCTGAGATACCCATGATTCACCACATCCCATGACTACTCTCTATAGCGATAGTTTTATTTGTAGAACAGTGTGGTGGTTTGAATGGGAAATGCCCCCCCACCCTATGTATTTGAATACTTGGTCCCCAGTGGGCAGCATAGCTCGTTGAACCCTTAGAGGATGGGGCCTTGCTGGAGGAAGGACATCACTCTGGGTGGGCATTGAGTCTATAATCCTGCTCCACCCACTTCGTCCCCTCCTTCCCCTCCCCACCTCTCTCTGTGTGTGTGTGTGTGTCTGTCTGTCTGTCTCTCTGTGTGTCTCTGTCTGTCTAATTGTAAGACAACAAAATCTCTTTCCTCATTTATCACAGCAGCAGAAAAGTAACCAACGCGCACAGTTTTCGAGTCACACGAAAACAAGGAAGAGAGTGCATACAGAGTTCCTGCGTAGCTCATGTTCTGAACCTCTATTAACATACCAGATTAGCATGCCGCATCTGTTGTAATTAACCAACAGGTATGATACATTAACCAAAGCCAGTCATTCACATTATGTTCTTCTGATTTCCTTATCTTCTGTCCCTTACCCCATCTCTGCTGTGGTGTCATGAACAGCAGGGTGCTGTTTCTAGTTGTGAGAACTTCTCATCTTTCGGTTCCTCTCGGTAGGCCAGCTTCTCACACTTTCCTGCCTTTAGATAATCTTGACCATTTTGAGGACTCTCATCACAATATGGAGTCTGACACATGTCCCCATCTGGGATGTGTCCCCTCTGTTTGCTCTGTACCAGTCCTTAGGCCAGGAGAAAGTTCAACAGACCAAATGCTGCTTCACCACCTCGTTTCTATAACAGATACTTTCCACCTGACTTACCACGGTGAATGTCGGTCTGCGTCCCTTGCTGAGACCATGATTTCCAGGTCCCTTCCCCACCTTCATCCCTCGCCCTGTGAAAGGCAGTCACTGGGCACAGCCCAGCTTAACTGGGGGGTAATGTTCTACCCCAGTGATGGTGGACTTCCAACATGACCGCAGGATTTTACCCATGAATTGTGTCTCTCCTTGCCCACTTCTTGGTTCGGCAATTGACTTACGTGGTCACCCTCAGATGTCTGTTGTGTGTGTTCTGCTATATACCAGACTTCACTGACTTTCTGGCTCCAGAGTCTCCCCCACTTTGGCCACTGGGGTCCCTCTGCCAGATATACTTTTGGCCTGGTTCTAGAATCAGTTGTTTATCTGAGGAGTTCTGGTTCTTTTTACTGGAGCATGGAGTTAGACACCGAGAGCTGGGCACTAAGTGTGCATCTTTGTATGAGGACCTTTTTTCTTTTTCATTTTAGAATTCTTGGGTACGTAGGGTGCCTTTTGGTATTAGCTAGCTCTCTCTCTCTCTCTCTCTCTCTCTCTCTATATATATATATATATATATATATATATATATATATATATATATCATTGGGGCTGGCTTACAGGTTCAGAGGTTCAGTCCATTATCATCAAGGTGGAAACATGGCAGCATCCAGGTAGGCCCGGGGCAGGAGAAGCATCTCCAGTACAGTTGCAACTAGGCTTCACCGATAGGCTCTCATAGGCGCTCTTCATGGTACCGAGCCTCAATTCCTTTGCATGATTCCTTCAGCCCTGGGCCATCCACTGCAGCTGAGGCTGCACCTTCACCAATGGCCTTCCGTGGCCTCTCACAGTGCCAAGCCTCAGCTGCTCTTCATGACCCACCCCTTCATACTCAAAACCAGGACCACCTGGGTGACTCTTACACATTGCCAAGTGCAGCTGTAGCATGAGATACAACCTTGGCGATCTCCGGAACACAGCTCCTTTGTGTTCTCAGAAAAACACTTCCCAGAAGATTTCACCTCAGTGATGCTGGTCTCTTCTTAATCGCTGCTAATTTCTTAGCTCCAGCATCAATTTTCCCAGTAGTTCCTTTTATTCTGGACTCTAAAGCCAGAGCTACATGGCCAAAATTGCCAAGTCCTGCTGCTTGCTGGGGCTGGAACATGGCCCCCTTGTTCTATTACATTATCACCAGCTTTCTGCTTCGCAACTCCTTCACTGCCTAAGTTTGGCTGTCTTGGAACTTGCTCTGTAGACTGACTTTGAACTCAGAGATCTGCATGCCTGTCTTCTAAGCACTGGGATTAAAGGTGTCACATGAATGTTATTTATAAATGAATGATATATAAATATATTGGGAGCATGTGGCCCAGTTTTAACCCACACATAATGAAAAATTCTTGGCTAATTTGCCCTAAAACATGGCCATTAACAGAACCCATCCTAATAACCTTGAGTCACCACAACTCCCTCCACTATGACCTCATGGTCCTAAGAGAATCTATTGCTTCAGAGCTGGGTATGCATTCTGTGGTTGAGGACAACAAGGCATGGCTTCTATAAGCCCACCCAGTGGAGTCAAGCATAGTCCCCCAGAAACAGTTAGTACTGTTAGCTGTGTGTTTGCTTCTAAGAGAGCTACCCCAGATGGGACCACAGCAGAGGCCCAGAAAGGAGAGAAGCTTCAGCCAGGGGTTCTGGGTGACAGAACCATAGCCAGAGGTGCTTACTGACAGCCGTAACCAGGGTGCTGACTGACATAGCTGAGCGTCCTCTGCCACACAGCTGGACAGAACCTAGCACATTCCTCCAGGCCATCTGCGTGGTTCATAGACCTTGAGCCTTTGGTAACATGCCTGTCTCCATTAGGAACACTGAGGGAAGATGTGATTGGTCAGTGACTCTTGAACCCGAGAACAAGGAACAGTCATAGTTTGTTTCCTGCCACTGAGAACATGTTACCATGGGAACACGTCAATGAACCCAGGAGTATGTCCTCCAGAAGCCCTTGGGTCCCACAGCAGGAGACAGGTTAGCACGGAGCATGTTTTTCCCTAAACGGATAAATGCCCTGAAACTGAAGGGCGATGCTCTTAAAGAGAACGCTCCTCTGAGGCCCCACGGCTGTACACACGAGGTTCGAGATCAAGATGCGACTAATGGTGATACCTTCTCTCCATCTCCACACCAGCCTAACCTTGCTGGGTGACTGGTGGTAACGTCCACAGTGGCCATGCCAAATAACTTGCCCTTCAAAGAAAAGTTGAGTCACCCTGGAAAGCCTCCTTCTTAGCTTTTCCAGATAGAAGAGATGATGTTGTTTATAAGGTCTGCAAGAGGGGGCCATCCACCCTGAGATGGTCTGTGAAGATGTATCTGTGAGCACTTGAGGCTCTGCAGCCTGGATCAGAGCAGCTGCAGCAATGCTGTCCACTGCTCCCCACTTCCTCCTTCCTTCCTATTAGCCTCACTGAGGGGTTCAGCCATAAAGCCTTGTTCCTCAGCAGCTGGATTGCCAGCTGACAAGAATCCCCATGGCAGCTCCATCCTCCCCCCAGTCCTCCCTGCCTCCTCTGTTGGCCTCACAAAGCCCTCCCTCCCCACAACCCTGTCTCCCTAAAGCCTCCCCTGATCCACGACCCCAAGTCAGGCCAGAGAAATGTGTTTGTCAGAGAATTGGAAAGACCTCAGTTTGGGGTTAAAAAGCACAGAAAAATCCCAGTGTCGGGCTGTCATTGTTGCAACCCTAATGTTACCCTGCTCAAAGCGCCACTGATTAAAACCAGGGCAGTTAATAAACCGCAGGCTTTATTTCCCCTCAAATGTCTATAACCACTTTCTTCAACCCCTATTAAAAGGCAAAACCCCAAGAAAAACACAGCTTTGGAGACCGAGGGCCCTTATTCCCCAGAGGAAGAAGAGGTGAGCCAGCTCTCTCTCTCTCTCTCTCTCACCTTTCCCCCACCGAGCAGAGCCCAGCGTTTTAATAACTAAAGAGAGAGATCAATAAAAAGCAAGGAGAGCTATCCCTGGTCTGCAGTCCCCCTCAGCCTGGCCTCCTTCACCAAGGCATCTGCCAGCAGCAGTTCTAGCCTCTGACTCACATCCTCATTACGTTCTTCTCCGCCTGCCTTCCCCTTAAGGGACCGACTTTTCCTCCCATCTAAGCCAAAAGAATTTCTCTGGATTAAGGGGACTGATGAAAGCATTTTTAATATTCGAGTTCAGGTTTGCGAGCTCCATAAAAAACAGACTTGTTCCCAACTGCCGCCGGCTCTGAGCTCCTGCCTCCCCTCACGGATGGTTTCTCTTCTCCATTTGCTCTGCAGGGGGTGTCTCTGACCCCCTCCCCCATCATCCCCAGAGGCTCTGCCAGCAGGACTGGTCACCTCACAGCCTCACCACCCTCACAGCCTCGCTGTGGCTGCCTGCCTGCCCCCCAATGCAGGATGTAGCGTCTTTCAAACATCCTTCACCCAGGTGGTGATGGGACTTAGAAGACATCTTTCACGTTGATGCCATCTGTCTTTCCGAGTAAAAAACTGGTTTGACGACGCGCTGAGCACCTCAGAGGGGAACAGGTCTCAAGCTGCAGGGGAAAGTTTTGACAATTGATTCCAGGCAAAACTGGAGCCTCCCCCACCTCCTCTGCCTACCCTGCCTGGGACTAAGGAGGTGGAAGGGAGGGAGGTTGGTGTCTTTCCAGGGCTGCAAGATACTCTTTGTTCTTTGTTCTTCCTACATTCTTGCTCCCCAAATTAATGCCAACTTTTACCTTAGAGCCAGGAACCTTGGAGTTAGTGGGGCGAGCATGCCTTTTCTGAAGGGCCTTTGCCAGCAACGACATGAACCATGAACGTAGCTCAATTTAAAGGTCCTGAGCAGCAAGAGGCCTGGGCCAACCCTAGTACCATTCTGAGCTTAGGGCCTGAGATCTGTCTGCTTAGGAAATAACTCTGTCCACATAAGTGCTGCTCCCTGTTGTCAGACCAAACGTCCCTCTGGTCTCCAAGTTAAGGCTCATTCTGAAAGGGTCAAGTCCTCTCCACTAAGTGCCTCCCACCCTCCCTCCCTCCTCCCCTCCCTCCTTCTTCCCCTCTTTCCCTCCCTCCCTCCTCCCTCCCTCTGTGGCATTTTCCATCCTCTTTCTCATCCAATCACACCACCACCCGTGAGGTGATTATCTTCAGTGTGTCGTGTGTCAGCATCCATGAACCAGACATCGCACTTGGTGACAGGGTAGGAGTGTGTGTATGTGTGTACTCAGGTGACATTAGTTACAAATCCCACCTGAAGGTATCCTATCCTGAAGCAGTTGCTAACTCAGATCACTGAGTCACGCAGAAAAGGCTGCCCTTGTCTGGATGAGGACATGTTTAAGTGACTCCATTTTTTTTTTTTTAAATTGGATATACTCTAGCGATTTTAGTGCTTAGGGCAGGACGGCCCCAGTGTTCCCATTTTAAACATTTTCACAACAAAAAAACTAACAAAACCCCATCTCCCTATTGCTTTTCCAGAGAACTGGAGGGAGGAGCACATGCTCTGTCAGGATCGTCTTCCCTGTAAGTTACCTCGATTAATGACAGTTGTGATGAGTCAGTATTAGCAGACGTGTCCCATCACCTTATCTTTTGAAGAAGGGCTCATCCGGCTCATCGGTGAGACAGCCGTCTGTCTCAGCCTCCCATAAATGCACGCCCACCTCTGGCTGCTTCTATGGGTGCTGGAGAACAAAGTTTGGGTCCTCTCATTTCCATGGCAACCACTTTATTAAGTGAGCTCCTTTTTAAAAAAAAAAAAAGGTTACCTTTATTTTTTTAATTGGTTTTAAGATTTATTTATTTGTTTTTAAAGACTTATTTATTATTTACTATATATAATTACACTGTCGCTGTCTTCAGACACACCAGAAGAGGGCATCAGATCCCATTACAGATGATTGTGAGCCACCATGTGGTTGCTGAGACTTGAACTCAGGACCACTGGAAGAGCAGTCAGTGCTCTTAACCACTGAGCCATCTCTCCAACCCAACTGAGCTCCTTCTATGGCATGTGCACGGGCTCCTCGATCTGTGTTTACTATGAGTCTACCAAGCCATGATCGTATAGAAGGTGCTAGTTAACCCAGGCGGCAATGAATAAAAAAGGTGTGCCTATGGGAGAGAGGTCTGTAGGGAAGAAAGGAGGATTTACAGGGTGGGAGAAAGAGAATGTGAGGAGACATTCATTACATGTATGAAATTGCCCAAAGAACAAACCTAATTCATGAAAAACGTTGAGCCTAATTTTTGTCCCTGTACAAACAACAGCAACCCAGTTCAGTATTTGTAATGGCTTCACTCCTAGAGCTGGAGTGAACTACAATCCAGAACCAGAAGGCTCACCTATGATCCAGATCTTGAGGCTGGGAGATACAAGTTTCTGACCTGGATCTTCACATGGAGATGGTGAGGCATAGTAAAAGTTTAGGCCCAGGCAAGGTGGTACACACCTTTAATCCCAGGAGACTGAGGCAAGGAGATCTGAGTTCAAGGTCAGCCTCGGACTAAGCAAGTCCCAGATCCAGGCATGGTTGTACACACCTTTAATCTGGGCCACATCTTCTGCTACAGGTCCACATAGGGACATTGGAAGAAGGAAGACTCACTCTTCTTCACCTGCTTGTACTTACTTACCAGCACATCTACTGCAACCGACTTCTACAGGAGACCAGCTGAAACAACTAGCCTCTGGGACTGAGCAACTGCTAGATCCTTGGACTTCCCATCCACAGCTGCCCATTGTTGGGGGTAGTTAGGCTACAGACTGTAAGTCATTCCGATAAATTTCCTTAATATAGAGAGACATTCCATACATTCTGTGACTCTAGAGAACCCTGACTAATACACTACTGAAAAACAAAAAGGCATACATCCGTTTGACACAACCTCCACGTACCTGGATGGAGGGGGTTGCGGCCATGTCTATGAGAAATGGCCTTGATTGATAACTGACAGGGAAGGTCCGGCTCATTAAGGCTGGCTCTGTCCCTGACAGGTAGACCTGGGCTGCGTGAGAAAACCAGCTGAGCATGAGCCAGAGTATAAGCCAGTAGGCATACTTCCCTGGATGACGAACCTGTAAGATAAACCCATTCTTCCCCACGTGACTTTTGGCCATGGTGTTTATCACGAGAAAAGAAACTAGGACAGTATATGTTTGAATGGGAACAGTCTCACGGGCTCGTGTGATTGAATAATTGGATAAATGATTCAATAATCAGATAAAAAGCGGGTGGGACTCTTTGGGAAGGATTAGAAGGCGTGGCCTTGTTGAAGGAGATGAGATGTATAGGCTTTGGGGTTTCAAATGACTCTGTGCTCTCTGTATCCAATTTGGAGTTTGAGGTGTGAACACTAAACTAAACTGGTCCTTCACTCGGCCATCACAGACTCTAACTCCCTGAAACCATAAGCCCAATTAAACATGCTCTCTTAAAAGTTTCCTTGGTCATGACGTCCATCATAGCAATAGAAAAAACAATACAGTATATGACTTCCAATACAATGTTCATCTGCCTATATCTGCTATCTTGCTCTGTCTCCCCCCAGCTACACATACACGCACACACACAATTGGCCCTTGAGGAAGCCAGTTGCTATGCCATGCAGTCAAGCATTTCTGCAGAATGACAGATTTATGAGGCAAGGAGCCAAGGGCTTCTGTGAAAATGGGGCAATAGAGCCATCTCGTCAGCAGAATCTCTAGTCGCATTTGAGCCTTCAGGTGCCTCCAGCCCCAACTGAGAACTGCCTGGGCAGAACTACCTACCCAAGTCTCTCCTGAATTTGGAGCCACAGAGGTGAAAACCATTTGTGGCTTGAATTGTCTACATTCTGGGTGTAATCTGGTATAAAACTGTAACAGATAACAGACATTTCCCTACTACTCCAGTTGTCCATGTTGCCCACCAGTTCACAAAACCAACTCGGACAAGGAAATAAAAGTCCTGTTCCACTTTCTCAAGACTTGGTGACACAGCGAGTGGTCTGAGACTTTGTGTGTAGTCACTCTGACTACACAGAATTGTAGAGCATTGCACCGGACTACCTAGAAGCACACCTCATTTCCTGGGACCTAAACTAAAGGCAAAAGTTCCTGTCAGTTCTTAAATCGACATTTGACCTTCTGAAGCCTCTACGTGAGAAACTGGGGGGTCTTCTTCCACCATCCTGTGGCATCACAACATAATTCCTACAATGGGTTGCCACCACTTGACCAAGAACACTGCAGACTTGTGTCCCACGAAGTCACTTTTAATTGGCAGAAAATCTTTCCCAGAGAAGTAAGTAAGTGTGGCCCTTGAACGCCTGTGTAACTCTGATGTCACCGGAGATATTTAGACATCTCCACACTCGAGACTGAGTCTCTCAGCATGGCTTTGGCTCCTCTAAGGCTGACCAAACAACCCAAGGACAAAAACACTCAAATGAACGGCCCACACTGTAACAGAACTTGCTGTCGCAGGCAAAATTCAACACAGTCCAGTTGCAAAGGTCAAAGAGGCTGGAGAGGTTTCCAGACTTAGCAGGATTTCGGAGACACTGAGGTCATGCTTTTTGGTGCTGCCTTTCCAATGTTTAGATGTTCCTGTGCAGAAGATTAAAACTGTGGAGGCTTTGCCTCTTTATAGAACTGCAAATAAAATATCCCTAAGAGAAGGTCTCCCTGATGAAGAAACACATGCCTTTCATTTGACTGCCTCTGCAAAGTGCTTTTAAAACACTCCAGGAGAGCCCTCCATGGGCCACAGCGTGCTGGCTGCCTGCGCCTCAGTCCCAGCATGAGGATAACACACACCACGTTTTCCCCTTCCCCCTTTTAATCAAAAGCATTAGAGCTTGAAAGAAATGGGGGGAGGAGTGGATCTCTCCAGATGGTTTCCCAGAACCACTGAGAGCTCTGTTCAGAAGGAAATGGAACAGTATTTCCCAGCTCAGGACCTTATGTGAGTTTGCTTTCTCCCAAATCTCTGTGCATGCTGACATCACTTTCTGCTGAGCACTAAGAGTCTATGAGTCTGTTTTGCACCAGACAGGAGAGCACACCTGGGATTGCGTGCTCATGCCGAAATAAAAGTCCGCCTTCTCTCCCCGTTATAGGGGTGGGGATCGAACTACCTAAGACTAGGTCATGCGAAAGGTGAATATGAATTTATGAAATACATTCACAGAAGCAGGTTTCTCTTGAATCCTGTCCAGTTCGTATCTGTCTTCATTTGACTAAAATAAAAGCCCGTTCATTTCCACGCACCTCTCCATATCATACCCAAGCAGCCCGAGGCTAGGTTCTAATCCAAGTTGTCTTCTCTCCAGAGAGCCACTGGCCCCGTGGTGAATTGCTCCCTTCGGTATTTGATGCCAATAGCTGCACTCATCCCTCAAAATCTATCCCTTCAAGCCCAGAGCACGGAAGCCTTTCCTTGGATGATACGTTCCAGAAAGACAGTGCCTCTCTGCACAGCTGTTACGTCAGGAGATGGCTGTAGATGTAGACTGTAGATGACCAGAAGATAGTACCAGTTAACACCGTCTATTGGAGCTAGCACATCCCAGGCATTCTATGCCATTATGACTCATCATATCTAACTCTTTGACAGTCTTGAAGCCTCTCTACATGATCTGGAAATGAAGTTGAGAGGAGTTGCAGAACGTGTCCCCTAAGACTACAGGGTTAGGATCTAGGCACCTAAATCTGAATAAGATATAGACAAGAATGAAAGGCCAGACACTAAAATCCTGCCACCACATGCTAAATTCCCAAGTGGGGTTACGTGGATGCTTGGTGTCCAAGACAAGCGAATACGTAACTTGATAGATAAAGGAAGTCTGGGAAGAGGGCTTCATGAAGGCTAGGGTATTTGAGCTTGATCAGATGGAGAGTTCATGGCAAGACTGAGAGAGAAGGGAGAACCTAGAAGAAAATTCGAGGAAATATTACATCATGTCACAAAGGCCCAGAGCAGAAAACATCTGAGAGGCAGAAAGAATGGAAGTGTGAGTCTTGTTGCTTGAGGATGGCCATTATTACTGAAGTGCAAAGACACCTCCGGGGCTAGCAGACAAGGGAGACCAGATGTCTATGTTAAGCAACTGGCAACATAGATCGAAAGGAAACTTATGAAGTTAATTGAGAAGCTAAACTTAATAACTAATGAATATGAAGGGAAAATAAGAAAAGGGGCTGGGGTTTCAGGTAGCAATCGTAATTCTAAGGGAATCTGTGTCTTAAAGAACACAAGAGCAATTCCTGCCTTGTGGGAACATAGGCTTCTCATACACGTACTGGTGTGTTTCTGTGAAGGTCTGAAATTTCCCATGTGGGTGTACCTTGGGAAGGATCTGGGAGGTACGGGCTGGAGCCATCAGTCTGACTCTGAAGCCCTCTAGGGAGAAAGTTGTGTCCAAGTCTCTTGCCCCCTGGAGAGCCTGGGAATGGAGTCTTCACAAAGCCCACAGCATCCTGCAGAGGACATAGCGTTTTCAAGACAGAAGCGGGCATCCGGGTGGCTGTGTTCACTGCACTGCAGGCCTGGGCCTCTTGGCCACACCCCGTGCTGAGGAAGAAGTTCCTAGAGTCTGATGAACAATAATTGAGAGGATCTCCACCCTCCTAACCAGCTGAGCTTGCAATGGGGATCAGAGACCCAGTGCAAAGGCTTAATGAAGCCAACCTTCCTAGGACACCTACTCAATACTGCTCACTGAGGAAACAATACTAATGTAAGACTCTTGGTTTCAAGACACCCATAGTCCACACAGAGCTATAAGAAGGGCAAGCGGAAACAGGAAACAGGGGAACACAGCTCTGAGGAACAACAAGGAAGTGCAGCTACCATTTTTCTCTTAACCTATCCAAATCCTGCTTAGTGCATCTGGACACGGTCAGAGAAGCTTCTGGCTTCTTCATACAACCTATACATATCCTCCACAGACATGTCGTGGTCTCTAGGTTACTTCTAATGCCTAATACCATGCAAAGACTATGTAAGCAGTCACTGTGTCGTTCAGTGAATCATCACAAGGGTGGGCGGGTGTGCTTGGTACAGACCTGATCCTTTCAAATACTGTCATGCATGCTTGATTGGACCTGAGAACATGGAACCAACTCTGTATTTGCTCCTCCTCCTCTAGGACAGACTTTATCCCACAAACCATTTCTTTAAGTCTGGAATTCCTCACAAGGATAGCCACTACAAGCAGTGCACACAAAGGGACCTACTGTGAAATGACTAACACTACCAGACATCCCTCCATTGGTCCCTCTCCTGGATATTCACTCTGGAGACAGTCTACTCTAAGTACTGCCTACCCATAACCAAGCCGTACCTGTTTCAAAGGCTCCAAGTACCCATAACCACTTGAGAATTATAGCAAGACCCAGACTAGGCTCTGGATATCACCTACCTCTCCATGCTGCGACTACTTGAGTCTCTGCATGAAATGGCTAACCAAGGCTCTCTGGTTTAGATACTAACTGTATTGCCCAGGCTTCAGCTGTGTGTGCAACTCGACATTTAAAGAGTTGAAGAACATGATATAAAACACTCTCGTGTTACAAAAGCACAGAATAAGTCAACTAGGAGATTGGCTTTGTTGCATTCATTCTTCTTAGAGGTTAGGCAGACACGTCCTTGAGATAATGCCTCACGCAGGGCCCGGTTCACAGAAGTTTCTCAGCAAACATTTGAAGAACTGTGAGAGTGTATGACCCTGCCATGGGTTTTAGGGGTACTTGCCGTCAGAGACACCATGGCAAACATTTACGATCAAGAGGAAGATTGCATCCCAGAGAATTCCTGTGGAGTAAGGACATACTCTAACTGGCTTGGGTCCCAAAAATCTTAGCAAGTCTTGCAGATGCATGCATCCACACATTCTCTTGTTTCAGATAATTTAAGCCTAGTCATGCAGAAGTCAAAAGCAGTAAGAACAAGTTCTTACTCTTGGAGTATAGAAGGAAGGTCAAGGTCCCTGAGGTTGGCCTCACTCAGCTTCTAGCCAAAGGCTAATGGCTGCCTCAGTCCCCACACAACAGCAAAAACAAACTTAGCACACTATCGTGAAATAAGTCAGCTTTCTAAGCCCAGCTCAGTACCACACTCTCATCTCTCCCCTGGCCAGCCACAGACCCTCAGGGTGTGACACTCCCCAGCCATCCCACTGAAATTCTGTCCGTAGGAACATTTTTTTTTTGAGTCATTTACACATCAGAAAGAACTCGAGCCAAGGTGTGCCATCTATAGGTGCAAGCCCTTGTGTCTTACATTTCACTTTTAATTACAAAAGGGAAAGTCACAGGATAAGAACTTTTAAAGCCCTGACAATATCCAAGGCAAAAGGAAAAAAATGAAAAAATTAAAAATAAGAAAAGGAAACTGCTGGTTCCTAAACACCTTGTCACTGACCCAGCAGTCAGGTAAACAAAAGCCAACCTGCATCCCGCTCTTTGTTTCCAAGGGTTCCGGGAACCCCATCCTTAGATACCCTTCTGGATCAGCTCTCTGAGGTCAGTAATTAGACAAGGGGAGGCACCCAACACTCTCTGCTTTCGCCCACACTAGTGAAACAGCGGAGAGCTGGGGAGAGCGAAAGGCACGTTGAGCTTGCTCCGAGGAGAATCCCACCCCTGTCTGCGTTAGAGATGGCACTCGGCGAGTCTATTTCTCTATCTCGGAGCAGTTATCCCTGTGAGCGGCTGGTGAGTTCAATGGTGCACATGAGGGGGGCCCGAGTTGGGAGAAGTCGCCATTTTGGTGGAGTTGAATGTTCAGCTGTGACCGCAGCTGTTCCCAGGGCCCGGGAATGAGACAAGCCTGGTTTGCTCAGTGTGAGTGCATAAACTCTCCCGCTGCTGTTTCTCCTCCTCCCTTCCTCCTTCCCTCCCTACCCCCTTCTCTCTTCTCCCCTGCTCAGTGTGTTTCCATGAGGACGGGTGAAGCCGGGTAGATCAGATTTTTATCCTTTACGGAAGGACACAGTTGGCACGGGATTGGTGCTGACTCGTGGGATAGAAGGGAGATAACAGAAGTCGTTTCTGTCTGTTGCTGACCTCCCTCTGGATTGAGTTACACTGAGAGACAGACGTGTGCATAACTTCCTGGCTCCGTAAAAGATATCATACGGGGCCTGAAAGCTGGAGGTTTGAGATCGTCGGAACCGATTTTTTTTCAGCCTTAACCACAAAGGGCCAGTTTGCTTCTCCAAGGTCACCTGTTTGGAAGGCAGCAGGCCTGGACTCAAGCCCAAACTTCTGACTCCTTCAGTTCAGGCCTTTATTGCCAAACAGCCTCAGAACTTACACTGCTAAGAATCTAGGCCCCGATTTCCCAGCTATGCCTAGGGAGCATGAAGGGTAATGGAAAGAGAGACCACTCCCTGGAAGATTCAGCGATGCATTTCCTTTAAGTGATGAATTAAAAAGAAGGTATGATCTTATTCATAGGGGGAATCTGAGGAAGTTGACCTCATAGTGACGGAATAAAAACAATGGCAGTCAGAACCAGAAGAGGGGAGGGGGTGAAGGGACAGGAAAAGATTGGTCAGAGAGTACAAAATGACAGGCAGATCTTAGGAAGGGACAGATGTGTAGCGCACAGCAGGGTGACCATGGCTGACAATATGACACTGAATATTCCCGAGTATCTATAAAAGCAAATGCTGTCCTCATTCCTACCACAAACAACTTACAGGAACCGACAGACACACTGGACACCGAGTCCTTCACAGACCTCAAACCCTATACTCTATACCATAAACATATCACACACGAGCGTGTCATGCACTAATTACAGCAAAACAAAGGACTGAGGGTATAGTTCAGTGTGTTTGTGGAGCCCTCTCGGGGCCGTAGGCCAATCCTCAGCACTCAGAGAACAAAACAAATGAAAATATTTTAAAATTTCACACCTCGTGAATCGGAACCAAGGGAATATGATACTGGAGCTGGAGAGCCAGCTCGGTGAGTGGGAGCGTGTTTTGCTCTCCCAGAGGACCCTTGCTCTGTAACTCCAGTTCCAGGGAAGGCAATGACCTCTTCCAGCCTCTGCAGGCACCTGCACTCCCATGTATAAACCCACACAGACGCACATGCATACATAATTAAAAGTAAATCGTTTTTAAAAGGCCGTGTGATGCTATTGTCTCCCACATCTCGCCATGTCTAAGATGAAGCTCTAGATCACAGAAGTATTGAACGGAGAGCATCTAGTCCCAGCCTCTTGTCATTTGCAAGATCTCATAACAGAAACTACCGGACTTTCAGCCCCTCACTCCCTTCCCTGCCTGCCTTCCACTTAGGTTTTGCTTTGTAGTGCTGGAGGTTGAACCCAAGGCCTCGTGTATGCAAGGTGAGTCCCCCACCACCAGGCTCTACTCCAAGTCGTGCCTTGACTCTCAACAGAAGAGAGGTTTCCAGTTGGCCCTGGCAATACGAAGTACTCCTTGAAGACTGTTGCTTTAAGTGTTAGCTAATGTCAACAGAGGCAAAGACTTAGCTCATGACCAGCATGGCATTTCTCTGGATAGGTCTTGCACTAGATGCTGGACTCTTGGCCTGGGCTGTTGAGGTTCATACATGATGTGAAAAGCAGAGAGTATGAAGGCAGGAGAAGGCATGGCGTGCCCTCAGCCTTCCTAGTGTGAGGAGGGTAGGAGGGTTCTCTGCTTCTCCCTCGCAGGAGCAAGAATCACACGTGGCGTTCAGCCAGAGACTACTTTGTGAGATCTCCTCTTTGGGGGTTTGATGCAGAAAGTTTAGGTCTCTGGTCCTTGAGTCTAAATCACAAATTCTGGTGCCACTGAGTGCTGTGGCTCATGGAGTAGCTCACGTTATACATTTAATGAATGTTTTAGAAATATTATTTTGCATCATTGGAAAAAATGTTCCTATCCTGCAGATGTTGGAAATCAATTCTCAGAAAACCAAACTGAACAGGAAACAGAACCGACGTCCTCTTCTATACTCAGCATCCTAAGAATTAAGCATCCAAACTCATGAGGTAAATGCCATCACTAGTCAGTGCCTCACCATGACACTGCACTGCCCCAGAGCCCTCACCATGACACTGCACTGCCCCAGAGCCCTCACTATGGCACTACACAGGAGAAGCTGGTGTCCTCTGAGTGTTTTCAAATAAATCCAGAAACTCCATTATTTCCCTTTCATACACACACACACACACACACACACACACACACACACACTTGATTTAAGTCTTTATTAGATTCTTTCTCTGTCAGATCATTTCCTGTCTCTGGGCACCAGATTTCCTCTTCTAGTAAATGAAAATGGTACCAAATTATTTCAAAGATACCCTACTCATGTAATGCTGTGACTATTATTTCAAAAATGTGGCCATTATTTTTTAACAACAAAATTCTTTGACTACAGAGGTCACAAATTACACAAAAATGAAAACTTTTTTATAAAAAATGAAAACACTCAGCCCTGTTTCCGCCATCTGTCCATGAATGGTCCACCACCAAGCACATCATTCTGCAACCCGTTGTCTCCATGTCAGGGGACACAAACTCTCCCCAGGCTGCAGATGGACTCCACTAGGCTTCTAGTCTAGCCTGGCTAAAACTCACTCCCTTTGCTGAAGTTTCTTGTACTTATTCCTGGCAGTGTGCGCAGGGGTAGGGAGTACAGAATTAACTTCCTGGGTCATAGATAGGAACCCTCCAACTCTAGTAAATGCCCAATTGTCCTTCTGATTATTATTAATAATTATTATTGATGTTGCCTATGGTGGTCATTGCTGGTGAGATAGATAGGTGGGTAGTACACTTGCCATCCATGCCTGACAACCCGAATTCCATCCCTGAACTCACGTAAAAATTGATAACAAAGATATCCTCTGACAGCCACATGCACCATGTGGCGGTCATATCACACAGGTACACACACACACACACACACACACACACACACACACATACACAGACAGACAGACAGACATACACACGCACACACCACCACCACCACCACCAACAACAACAGCAACACCAGCAACAACACCAGTCACACCAATAGTAATAGAGTGAGAGAAAGAGTGCCTCAGAAGTATATAGTCAGCGCATACCCAGGTAGACAGGCCACCTCTACTCTTGTCTGTGAGACATGAGATAAAGTGAAAGAGGTCGTCCATTGGCTACACATGTGCAAGTCAAAGGAAAGCAGGATCTTATGAGAGAGAGATTGATGGGACTGAACGAAATCCAGGGCTCACTATGCTGCTTCTTTGAGAACCAGAAGAAATTTGAACCTGCCTTCCTCCTCCGTAGAACCCTGTTTCACTCAAACACCAGAAGAAGCGGCTTCCCAGAACCTCCCAACACCGTGAGACGTGCATTTGTCTCCGGGAACAGGCCTGTTCCACAGGAGAACAAAAAGTAAGGGCCATATTAGGAGTGCACTAATTATGGCCTGGAATGTGTCAGCCAGGAATGAGTTACAAGCTGGTCAGGGCCTGCCAAGGGTAGTTAGAGATTTAATAAAGTTCAGGCACGCAGCTGTGAGCACTCCTGGATGTTTGCCACCTTTTATTACAGCAGCACCTGGCCACATGTTGCAGTGAGGGACTGTCAGCCTCACCTCGAGAACGTCATCTGTGCAAGACTCTGGCTCTCCCTAGAGTCTCTCGCCGGAGCCGGCCCCTCACTGAGGAGATTTTGTGCTGGTTGTAAGTGTTGTTTGCTTTGTAGATTTGTAGAAATTAATCAATCTTGTTCTGCCATTTACTGTACAAGAGTAGACATTACGAATAGCAACAGAATAATACTTAATAGGTCATTGGTCTGGTCCTAATTTTTTTTACAGGTGTGAACTTTCCTTTTTTCAAATTATTTTGAAAGGAGAGAATACAATCGTCATCAGTAAAGAATTCTCCAGAAAGAAGAAAGCCACATTGAGAGCAGTCCAAAGAGCACCATGGAGTGAACACAGGGATCTCCCTGATGGGGTGGGGAGCACCATGGAGTGAACACAGGGATCTCCCTTATGAGGCCAGGAGCACCACGGAGGGAGCATGGGATTGATTTTCCCTGATGGGGTCAGGAGCAACATGGAGTGAGCATGGAGGTCTTTTCTCCCTTATATGGTAAGGAGAAAAGCAGTGAGCACGGGGATCTCCCTGGTAGGGGCTTAACTGTGAGATTAGTGACAACTCCCTTCCTTATGGTGACCTTTCTCAAACAGGCAACCTACACTTCTTTAAGGACATCAGGCAGAACATGTGTGACAAAACTAGCCTTCCTCCAAAGACATCCCTATTAGAGACTGACCACATTGGCCAGAGTCATGCCACAACCTGCCACAGACTCTACCACAGCCTTCTGCAGGGACAAAGCCACCAGCCTGCCCATCAGGAGGATCAGTGGAGAGCTGAGAGGAGTAGGTGGTTTGTGAGAGAATCATGTGCAAGTGAGCTGAGGGCTCACACAGAACAGAGAGGAGTTTGGAAGCTTTTGCTGCAAAGGTCTGAGTTGTGTGGCTTAGATCAACAGTGAGTTAGTTTACTCTTTGATGAAAAACTAATGGTAGATAAAAAGGCAAATGCCCTCCAACGGAGAAAGCAGTTACAGATACGGAAAAGGAGAAGCTGAGATGGACCTGCAGGTCAGACTGGCGTTATTCATGCAGGTAGATGACAGATGATAGATAAATAGGTAGATAGATAGATAGATAGATAGATAGATAGATAGATAGATGATAGTAGATAATAGATAAATGATAGATAGAGGATAGATAGATGATAGATAGATAGATAGATAGATAGATAGATAGATAGATAGAAAGATAGAAAGATAGATAGGTAGATATATAAATATAGTTGAAAATAGATTGGTAGATGATAGATAGATAGTAGATAGATAGATAGATGATAGATGATAGATAGAAAGATAGATAGATAGATAGATAGATAGATAGATAGGTAGATCACTAGATATATAATATAGTTGAAAATAGATTGGTAGAAGATAGAAAGATAGATAGATAGATAGATAGATAGATAGATAGATAGATAGATAGATCGCTCACTAGATATATAAGTATAGTCAAAGTTAGATCGGTAGATGATAGATAGTTGGGTAGAAGGATAGATAGATGACAGATAGGTGATAGATAGCTATATAGAGAGATTTAAAAATAGACAATTTGTAGGTAAACAGACATTTGTAGGTAATCTGTCTGTACATATGCATGTTTCCTAACTGAACCAGCGGAGTGGGCTCCCAGAGGTGGGCAATGGGAATCTGATCAAAGGATTAAGTAATGGTGATGTCATAGTATGAACCATAGAGTAACGTAATTATCTATGAGTGCACGTGGAAACGGAAACAATCGCGTCAATCAACCGACCAGGAAGTAAGACTCTTTCTTCTCTGCAGGTCTCTTCTTAGTGGCTCTAAAAATAAATAAAAGAAAATAAAGGAAGTCACCACAAACACCACAGTATTAGCTGCTACCAGCAAGATGTTATCGAGAGATGTTGAAATCACTGAGGAAGGGAAGACAAAGCCAGAAAAAGTATGATATGAACATGTGTGGGAAAGTCATAATGAATTCACTGTTTCGTATGCTAACAAAAATTTCTTTTAAGAGCTTCCACCATGTCAGAGTAGCCCCTTCTATGGCATCTCTCAGTTCTCTCAGGGGAAGGGGGTCCCAGGAAACCAGCCTTAAGTGAGGAGTGAAGGAAAGAGGAGGCAGAAGACAGCTGTGCATTGGAGTGGACCAGAGATATCACTGAGGTGTGCTTCACCACAACCAAAAGAAGCAGAATGAATAAACCTACTGTTCTGGCTGGTTTTGTGTGTCAACTTGACACAAGCTGGAGTTATCACAGAGTAAGGAGCCTCCCTTGAGGAAATGCCTCCATGAGACCCAGCTGTAAGGCGTTTTCTCAACTAGTGATCAATGGGAGGACCCAGCCCACTGTGAGTGGTGCCGTCACTGAGCTGGTGGTCCTGGGTTCTATAAGAAAGCAAGATGAGCAAGCCAGGGAAGCAAGCCAGGGAAGCAAGCCAGTAAGTAACATCCCTCCATGGCCTCTGCATCAGCTCCTGCCTCCATGTTCTGACCCTGAGTGAGTTCCAGTTCTAACTTCCTTTGGTGATGAACAGCAATGTGGAAGTGTAAGCTGAATAAACCCTTTCCTCCCCAACTTGCTTCTTGGTCATGATGTTTTGTGCAGGAATAGAAACCCTGACTAAGATACCTACCCACAGACTGTCACAAAGCATCATTTATAGTTCCCAAATGCAAACAATGGGAGCAAGGACTGCATTACTAGTGTGACTTTAAGACAATCACAGGGAGCGGTGAGGACTTAAGAGCCTTCTCAGAGGTCAACAATTGGGATCCTTCACTGGGCGGGCTCTTTGAGGGGTCTCCATCTCCTGGAACACCAAGGGACATCTAGATTCCAAGGATAAGAAAGCTGGGGCTCAGAGATGTAGAGTGATGAGTGGGAGTCTGATCCAAGTGGCTCCCGCCCACAGCGCTGCTCCTCAGGAGAGGAACATTTCTAGCCAGCAGTGTCTGAGAGGGGCTGAGAATCAAACTACCATCTGTGGCTGTGAGTGTAATGAAGCCCCGTAGAGCTGAGGTTCTCGGTGCAAACTGACTCCATCACACATCACAGCTCTGGGACTCTGAATTCTGAGCCTCACTTTTCTTGTCCACTGGAAGAAGTTTATTATAATAATTGGGTTGTATGGGATGGTGTGGTGGCTGTCTATGAGGGTGCTCATCATGCAAGGAGGACACCTAGAATTCAATCCACAGCACCCACGTGAAAACAACTGGTCATGGTGGTCTATGTAGTCCCAGCAGATGGTAGCCAGAGACAGGTGGACCCTGAGGATCACTGCCCGTCTAGTTTAACGTAATTGGGGAGCTTCCAGATCATGAGTGATGCTGCCTCAAAATAAGGTGGATGGCATCTGAATAGCAATACCCAAGGTTGCTCTACGGCCTCTCCATATGTGTGTATACACATGTACTCCTCTCTGTGTCTCTCTGTTTCTGTCTCTGTCTCTGTCTCTATCTCTCTCTCTCTCTCTCACACACACACACACACACACAAACAAAAGAATTAGATTATTAAATGGACTTACATTAGCAGCATATGTTGAACTCTTAAGAAATGGTAAAAAAAAAAGTAGCTATCCAGATGTGTCTATCTTTAATACATAAATTAGGGTTCTAAGTGTATTATTACCTACCTTCTCCCCTTTATAGCCATGGCCTCACCCCCAGACCTATGACTATAGTAAGAAAAAAATTATCTCAATTAAAGGGCTTTATATTCTGCTGAAGATCAAGCGTCTCAGCTAGTGATCAAATGGTCAATTACATCCAATTGTTTGTAGGGTAACGGGCTAAAGAGATAATCTATGAACCACATCAGCTCAGGGTTCTCTTCAGCGCATCCTCTGATTTCTGCCCTTAACCTTTGATTTCGAGGATAATTTTTGAAGTTTATTTGTTCTGCTTTCATCTACTTATTTGAGGGAGGAGAGCGAAGAAGTGTGCTATGGTGTATGTGTGGAGGTTGGAGGAAAACTTGCAAGAGATACTGCTTTCCTTCTACCGCGGGGGTCTTGGGGATCACATTCAAGGCCCACAGACTTGGCTGCAGGTGCCTCTACCTCCTCAGCCACCTCTCCTTTCAACACCCCTCAAAAACAGGACACTGTCTGTCTTCATCTCCTCCGGCTGCTGTAACAAGTCACTGGAATCTTATATCTTATGGTTTTCTAGTTTAAAGTCCAACATGGCCTCAATGAACAAAAAAAGCAAGAGGGGGTATTTCTGGAACACTAGAGGACAGCCTGTCACCTTGCTGTCTCCAGCTACGAGCATCTGTTTGCATTCCTTGGCTGGATGTGATCCCTGGAACCCAGTGCTAAACTCACCGAAGGAAGGGGAGGAAACTGGGAAACTCTGTGTGCGCTGAGAAAGCTCTGAGCAGGAAGCCTGGGTGTCCGTTCTGTATCTAATGGCTCACACAGCTCCTAGGCCCACGGCATCCTTCTATAGGACGACAAGTGCAAATCCGTTTTCCCAACCAACCACCCTGCTATGAGAGCTGTTGGAAAACCACACCTTCAGGGTATGGCCCAGAAGAAAAAAACAGGATGCTTCCTCTAATGTCGGCTTCTGTCCGGACTGTGGGCTGAGGCTCTGCCATGCTCCACCAAGGCTCTCTTGCACAGTTCATGTTTCCCACAGTCCAAACCCTTCTCCCACCTATTTATCTATCCAAATGGATAAGAGTTTCTGTGAAAAACTGAGCCTGTGTTGCATACCACACTGTTTTCTAGAACATTCTTTTCAAACAACAAATAAGCTCCCCAGAACAGTTTTCTTCTACAAAAAAAAAAGAGGGGGGAGAAAGAGGAAGAGGAAGAATACTTTTCTTCTACAAAAAGAAAAAAGAAGAGGAAGAAGAAGAGGAGGAATAAGAAGAGGAAGAACAGGAAGAGGGAAAAGAGGAAGAGGAAGAAGAAAAGGAAGAAGAGGAAGGAAGAGGAGGAAGAGGGGGAAGAGGAGGAAGAGGAGAAAGAGGGGAAAGAGGAAGAAGAGGAGGAAGAGGAAGAGGAGGAGAAAGAGGAGGAGGAGAAGGAAGAAGCAGTAGCAGCTTCACCTATGTGTACCATTGTCCTGGTATTTCTAGTAAATTACTCTCATGTGCTGACTGCCAAACCCACCGACTGCTCAAGGCACACTCTTCTCATGCCCAGGCTTACCTTTCCCTGACAAGGCTGGAACCCAAGAGGCGGTGTGGGCCAACTTCAGCCTGTGTTCTATCATCCATGAGATTATAGGGAAATGTGAGTAAATGCTGAGGCAAACAAGTCCCAGCTCATTAATAGTATGGTCTTAATCCTGACCATCAATGAGACCAGCTCACCACCATCTCGCTCATCACTGTGGTGAACACAGCTTGAAGCTGTCGTCGCTGCCAGCGTGCTGGCCATCGTGAGCAGAGTCTGAAACCACAGGCAGTTAGATCACCAGGTAGTTCAGCCTGTGGGGTTTTCCTCTCCTCACCTTCAATTTGCTGTCAGCTAGGCAACTCAACTCCCCTTCCTCCTGGACTACTTAACGGACCCTTCGTCAAGGCTAAAAACGTTAGAGACCTGACTGTGGAGTCTGCTGGTGATACATTGCTATGAAAACCCGAGGCATCTTTCGTAAGATGAATGGCAAGAGCAGGTTTCGAAGGTGTTGGGAAGAGCACCAGCCAGTGTTGTCCGTCGCCTCCTTTCCTGCTGTGCTTCAGGAGAGTACAACTGGTTAACTACGGCATGAAATGGCCACCGATGGTCACTGTGTCACAGTGTTTATTAGATCTGTGAATCGAGTGCACGGATCCCTCTGTTCTGGATGCCTTCGATACTCTACACTGGAGAGGCTACAGTATATCATGTTGCCTGTACTTGGGAGTCCAAGTATTTAGTGCGTTTCACAGGATAGTCAACTGCCTTTATAACATGGGCTTTGGGAGATGATTCTGGCCAGCTGTGGGCTGGGTGTACATTCCAGAGGCTACCCTTGGGCTAGGCTGCTCGACGTGCGTTTCCAGACTAGCTTCCCGCGTCCGCGCAGATCCGGGTGCAAGGCTCCCATCATGCACTCTCCTCCAGGGCGTGCAGCTAGAGTGTTTGTTTGTTTGTTTTTGTTTGTTCTTAAGGTAGGACATGTGAAAACGTAGACAACGGAGCACTGTGCAAAGAGAATCCAATTTCTTTGTCAGCTTAGTCCTCTCTTCTCAGCGCACATCAGGCTCTGATTCAGAAGGAGCATGTTTAACTGCCTGGGAGGCTTTGCCTAGAATGTCACTGAGTACAAAGGGAATGGCAGGGACCTGGCAAAGAGGAGCCTTCTGCCCCTGCCCAGAGGTCAGAGCTGCCTCTCATCTCCAGACAAGTATTTCCATGTGGGGGTGCAGACCAGAGCTGATGGTCTGTCAGACCAACAACCTGTGTTTTTAATAGAAATTCCTCCGATTTGATCAACCTAGGTTGGTCATCAAGTAGATGGGAAGACTGCGTAATTCATAGAAATCAAAACAAAGAAAAAACAGAACATGGGAGATGGTCCTCACAAACCTAGAATGGAGAAAACACATCTAAGCGTGGGAAAACCCAGAAGACAAGAAAGCAAATTAAATATTTTTTGGGGGAAGACAAAATAGCATGAACAAAACAAACTGGTGTGTGAAAAGCCAGAAAATGTGCATATGAAGTCAATTTTCATCTTTTATTACAAAATATGCTGTCAGAAATGACTTTCATACATTAAATATTCTAGCACAAAATTGCTGGCAACAATATCTACAGATGGTTCATAAAAAAAGGAAATGCAAGTTGTCTTCAAACACATGAAAAGGCATCACTCCTAATAAGGAAAACGCTAATTGCATCACGGTGGCATAGCTCACTGACTAATCTGGCAGAGATCAAAGGGCTCCAAATCATACAGTTGGCAGAGATGGGAAACAGACCTCTCGTACATTGGTGGAAGGTTATAAATTGATAAAAAGTCCTAGGAGGCATTTGGCAGAGTTTACAAAATCCACAGTAATACCTATCTTTTGACCCAGAGAGTTTGTACACAGATACACAAAATGAGCGAAGGATTCCCTCATAGGACGTGGGTTATAAAAGGCAAAGCCGGAGAACTAACTTGATCCAGCCTAACACTGAGGCAAAGTAAAGAGACTCCTGGGGGCTGAGCTTAGGGCCAAATCACAAATTAGTAAGCAGCAGGGTACAGCACCTCTCGCACCAGGAGGCAGGAGGCAGGATGGGATCTTGGGCAAATCCAAAGCTCGACTGCTGAGTAACTATGCCTGCCTTCAGAACCACGCTAGTCGGCCTTAAGCGCCGACCACTCTTCTCCCCTAATCCTCACAAAACACTCAGGTATGTGACTTTACCCTTAGTCCACTGACACCAGCATCATCTGTCTCACATCCTGGGTGGCTAGAGGGAGGAAGGCTCATGTCTGTCACTCGTCTGTTTTCTAGTGTGCAGTGACAAGGTGTCTCGTGTTCAGAAAAGAGACTGGCTGATTACGCATACAGGCATATGCACAGACTCAGATTTGATACATCAAGTGCGGCTGTCAAGAAGGCAGCTTGGAACAGACCACGCCCACCACATCCCACATCCTTAAAGGACCGTATACTGAGTGACTGTTGTGTGCCCACATCCCAAACCCTTAACCCTGTACGGACAGCCAGCTCGGAGCCCTCTGGGCCAGTTGTTTGGCTCTGGGAGTTTCTGCTTTTGCTCTCTGGGGATGCTTCACAGAAGCCTTGACAAGATTAAATAGCACAACTTACAGAAAACATTTACAAGCTGTTCTCACTGGTGTCACAGAGATGGCTCCCACTCTGTGGGAACTGGCACTTCTCCATCAATAGGTAGAGACTGCTATTCCTTCAATCATGGCATATCCCGGGTCTGCCCTGACCCAGTAAATATGGGCACAGTGATGAGAGGCAGCCCCATTTGCTCCTCCTAAAAGCCCACTACCATGGAAGATATAAAGTTTCTTCGGATAACTATGGCAGAAGTGCAGACGTCAAGGACATGGGGCAAACAGCATGTGGAAGCAGGGGGAAGACCAGGAGCAGAGGAGCCAGGCGAGAGAGTGCTGAGAGGAAGAGGAAGGCAGCCCCAGAACCCTACCAACACCCCACCGACATCCCACCGACAATACGTATGGCAGGCATAAACTGCTCAGCCACGCCCTCCTGAAGGTCTGGACCACGGTCCATGCCTGAGTACTCACTCATATTGGCTGAGTGTGCACATAACCATGATTGACTAGAAACATCTAGAGTAGGAGACTCCAGAACGATGCGCACTGTGATTTTAATACAACAGGCACACAAACTCCATCAAGAAACACTGACATAGAATATCTACAAGAATTCCATTTGTGGGGCTAGAGAGACATCTTTATCAGCCGCTTGGTAGGTGTGAGTGCTTACTGTGTGGCCATCATGGCCTGAATTCAAATTCCCCAAACCTGTGTAAAAATCCAGCCATGGCAGTGCACATCCAAACTACCCCTGCAGGAAGAGCAGCCAGTTTGGTAAAAAAAAAAACAGCAAGCTACAGGCTCAAGGGAAAAAAACTAATAGAGAAGCCACTGAAGAAAACATCTCAACACCACCTTCTGGTCTCCACACCTCCCTGTACAAGTATACACACCAACACTACCACGTGTACACACCAGCATCTGCCACACACACTCACACATTCAAATATAACAGCGGTTCTCAACCCATAGGTCATGACCAACTAACCTTTTCACAAGGGTCATCTAAGACCATCAGAAAACAGAATTATTTACATTACAATATATAACAGTAGCAAAATTACAGTTATGAGGTAGTAACAGAATTAATTTTACAGTTGGGGGTAGCCACAATATGAGGAACTGTATTAAAAGGTCTCAGCATTAGAAAGGTTGACAGCCACCGGTTTATAATTTTAAATATTTATGTTTTAAATATTAAACACTGTGGTGCCACAGAAGTAAGGGCTTCAATAATTCTTTCAAAACTAAAGCATCTAGCAGGGGGTGGGGAGGATAAATTAACTCTTATCTACATACTATTTCCAGGAGATGCTAGAGTTATCAAGAAAGCAAGCTTAATTTCTAAAGTAGAAAAAAACAAATATAAGTTTCCATGTTTCACAGTGTTTCAGAATTGACTTGCTTGTGCATGAACATGGTGATGATGATGTATGTATTTTGACTATACATATAAATGTTTATACCTTAACACACCCTTAACATATAGAATGGTTAAGAGGATCCATCCTTTTTGTCTAGAATGTTTGACAGGATCCATCCACATCATCTACTGTGGTTGACAGGATCCATCTTTATTGTCTAGAATGATTGACAGCATAGGATACAACCTTATTGTCTAGAATGATTGACAGCATAGGATCCATCCTTATTGTTGGAATGATTGGCAGGATAGGATCCATATTTGTTGTCTAGAATGATTGACAGCATAGGATACAACCTTATTGTCTAGAATGATTGACAGCATAGGATCCATCCTTATTGTCTGGAATGATTGGCAGGATAGGATCCATATTTGTTGTCTAGAATGATTGACAGGTTATGTCCTTATCATCTATCACGGCTGACAGGATCCATCCATATCATCTAGCATGGATGGGGCTGTGGTCAGATCTCTTGAACATGAGTCTCTCTGCTGTAGAATGCCTAGTACACCACCTCAGCTTTTATCTACTTTTGCCTGTTGACAATTCGGCTGGCAAATACACCCAAGGTACATAAGGAAATCAACTTAACCTGCCCCGTGTAGACACACTAGGCAATAGTCTCAATAGTTCACACTCAGAAAGAACCATTGGTCAGCACTAGAACCTCTTACATTTAACTATCCCTGAAGCTAAGAAGCCCTCCAGAGCCAGCTGCCTTCCAACAGTGTTAGCTAAACTCCACTCCTACCCCAAAACTGTTTTATAGTGAGGAAACACATCTTTATTCTCTTACCAATAAAGCATCCCCTTCCTATGAAGGGATCCCTTGCAGCTTTGCCTGTAATAGATGCTCAGTCCACTTTAAAATTACACTAAATACAATAAATTAAAAAGAAAAGGGGCACAGAGGTTGTAGAGATGGCTCAGCAATTAAGAGCACTTGCTCCTCTTACAGGGAGGCTGGGTACAGTTCCCAGCATGCACATGGAGGCTTCTAACCATTCATAGCCCAGTTTCAGGGGATCCAATGCCCTCTTCTGACTTCTATAGACATCACACATGCATGTATTTGACATAACACACACACACACACACACACACACACACACACAGAAAAAAAAACTTATACAAATAAAATTAAAATATTAAAAAAAAAGAAGAAGCATACCCAGCTTTATCCTAACTCTTTTCAATCTACCAAACACACAGGTCCTAAAATAGCTACTGATCTAATGTACAAATATGGGCCAAAATACTCTATTTTCAAATATCAATGAACTACTGACCCACATTTTACCCTTTAGTTAAATTCTGTGCAGTGGCTTTCTCTAGAAATCAGGGTGTGTCTGAGTACACTAATCCTGGAAGGTAAGAACAGCTTTTCATGAGCAAACATTGCTGTGAAAGAACACAGATTCACAGGATGAAAACTGGGGTCAGAGTCACCGGTCCCCACACACCCGCAGGGCCCAAGCATGGCAGAGGCCACAACCACATACTATTTCGTCTGACTTTAAAACAGAACAAAGTATTCTCATCTGTCTTTTGTATCCTGTAAAAGGTAAGCAGTGTCCCCTGACTCCCACCCTGGCAATCTACCGATTCTTATTTACCCATGCAACATGATTCTGGAGGGATTCCAGCACCAGCATCCTCCCTCGTGACCAACAGCCCATGGGATTCTCTCCAGACGCTGGAGTCTTATACCAAACCACAGAGTGTCAGGGGCAGGGTGAATCGGTCACCCAGCAGTAGCAGCTGAAAGAGACAGTGTGGTGAGTGGGTTCTACACTCCCCAAACTCAACCTCCGTGCCCCTTCTCTAAGCATGATGGGTAGGTAGGAAACAGACATGTTTCCTCCACCAATCTTATGAAGAGCACAGACAACTGTAAGAGTCACAGGTGGCTCATTCTTTATGGGGCCCAGTTTTTAGAGCCTTATTATTAAGCACTGTTGATAACTTAGCGCTGAGGAGTATGATGAATGATGTGAAATTATCACATCAAGACGGGAACGAGTGAGAGGGGAGCCTGCGTGGGGCCTGGGGTTGAAAATGAGCACATGTGAGCACTGACAGCTACAGGTCAGATTAGTACCTGTGGCTGCCGAGGCCACACACCTCTGGGGATGGAGCAGTCAGTAGACCTAGAGCTAACTGCCGGATGTGAAGGGGTATTAAAAGCTGTGTGACCCTTGATCAGTGGCTTCTCTGCGCTCTGGACGTACCATTACCATCTTAGAACTATCCTGACGGGAAACAAAACCTTGGAAGTTGACTGCTGAGTCTGAGCACCGAGGAAATCCACAGTCAGCCAAGTCTCTTGCTCAAGACACTAGACTTTGATCAGACGTTTGGATCTTAAGTATCCCAAACAAGACATGTTAGAGGCTTAACCACCAGGAGCCACACGCCTGACGGGGTAGCACATGATGGATCAGAATTACCCACCCAAGCCTGGGAAGTAAAACCAGAGAAGGAAGCTGGGACCCACAATCCCCTTCAAAGTTACATCCCTATTCACCCCTCGGTGACAGGGGAACGTGATTGTTCCTCCCGTCCGAGTAGCAGAGTAGTGACTGCTTCGTCAGCAAAATGTGTCGGAGTGCCTGTGTGACGTCATGGCCAGCTGCACAGACGCGGTCTTATGCACTTTTGAAAAGGATCACACTGCAAAGAGGAATTGGGGTGTTTGGGGAGACCCCCAGGCCGCTGCAAGAACAGCTGGGATGGCGAGTTCTGGCACAGAAATAAAACAAACAGTCAGCAGATTTTCTTTGCCTCCCGTAAATGATTTATAAGAGCTTTAATACGGCTATTCAGGGGACCTGCAGACTTGTTAGGTGTTTTTAAAAAAAAAAGGTTTTTTTTTTTTTTTGGACCCGGGAACATCTGTAAATTGAAGACCGCAATGTGTTAACTTAGATTCCAGAGTCAATGGGGTGTTCAAGCACTGTGGGGGAAGCTTTGCTCTGCCCAGTCCTCTCCTGCAAGTTTGACAAGTACGTGTTTTTCCCTAGTCATTAAAACCCAGACATTAACTATATAAAGATAGATCGTATATCTATTAAAAATGTAGTGTTGCCTTCAGTATAGTCAAATAAAACAGGAGGGGGCTGAAGGGGGAGTCAGAGCCTCTCACTCACACTTGGTCCCCAAGGAAAAATACAAACTCAGGGGGGAAAACCCAAAATCCTCCGCCCCTCTGAGGAGTGCCTTGTGGTTCAGGATGATTAAACTGTGAAGACAAACTGGTTTTCAATGAACCTACCTCGTGTTTCTCAGATGTGTAAGGTACTCTATGCTTTTGAAATAACTATGAAGCCGCCGTCCGTGGAGTCCTCTTCGCTAGTTTTTACACTGAACAACAGAAAGGTTGAAGTAGACAGAGCCAACTCTCCCAGCTTCATGTCTGTTGCTGTGAGGATTCCGTGTGACAGAATCACGTTGCCATTCCCAACCTTCCTGGTGCTGAGATCCTTTAATACGATCTTTAATATGAGTCCCCCAACCATAAAGTTATTTTCATTCCTGCTTCATAACTGTAATTTTGCTGCTGTTGTGAATTGTCATGTAAATATCTGATAGTCAGGACTTCTCAACTGTGTGACCCAAGGGTTGAGAAGCACTGAGCTAGAGTTATGGGCCGTTGTAAGCCTCCCGGCATGGGTGCCGAGAACCAACTTTGGGTCCTTTGGGCAAGGACAGTATGAGCTATGGAATACAATGGGCACAAGAGAGGCACACTTTACTCAAGACTGTTAAGGACCCCAGCATTGTTAGGAGGCTGAGGCAGAAGGATTGCTGCAAGATGGAGGTTAGCCTCTTCTTCATAATAGGCTAGCCTCTGCTACATAATAGGCTAGCCTCTGCTACATACCGAAAAAGAAATCTAAAAACCAACAGCAAAGACTCACTTTTAGCACTGTGGGAAGAAAGGCACAGACGTGTGAGAATGTGTGAGCTTTTTGCTTGCTTGTAGCCTTTTAGATTTTTTTGGATGTTGCCTATAGCAGTTCAGGGACCTCTCCATAACAAAACTAATCAAACAGTGAGTGTAGGAGTGGACACGGCTGGTAACCAGGGTCTTTGAGTCAACACAAGTTGTGTGTAAGTGGCAGCTGAGGAATGATGAGAGAGCTTGTCCTCTTGCCTCCATAGTCATAGGCATGTGTGTGAATGCTTGCACAGGTGCATTCACACACACACACACACACACACACACACACACACACATGAATTCACATTGCACACAACCAAGATGACCTACATAGAACTACAATTGTTGACTTTGTAGCCTCCAAGAAACTATACTGGGAAAAGGTGACAATGGTATCCCAGCTAAAGGAAAGGACAAGGCCCAGGGGTGGAAAGGCCACTGCTGTGGTAAAATTATTAAAAAATGGTTTCTTTTATCCCACACTAGTGCTGGTACTATAAGGTCACATGTCAACTGTGGGATATTTTCATCTCAGTCAACAAAGTGTCTCACCCAGTAAGCTCCATCCCACGTCACACCGCCAATGGCTTCTCTCTGATCCCAGCAACAATCTCTCTACCCATCTAGTTCCCAAGGCAGGTTGCCACCATGCCAGACATACACATCCCAATTCCATGGCGGCCCAGTGTCCTGCCACCGCAGACTCTCTTAAACTCAATTAAATCACCACATGAAAGAACACACGACACAATAACCTCTGATCCAGATGATAAGATATAATTACCCACCTAGACACACAAAGCCCTGTACACATCCATCCCTTAAGAATATTCATAACAACCTGTAAATGTGCAGAGAGAAATCCTAACATCCACCTCCATCTTCTCTTGGCTGGTTCCTCTCCCGCTCTGGTATCTTCTTCTCTAAAACTTTTCTCCTGCCCATCCTTCCTTCTCATCCAATGACAGGCCTCGTTCTATCCGGTACCTGCCTTCACCTGTATAATGACGTCAACCTACAGGCCACTGTCCCAGAAAGAAACAGTCTGGCCTGCCCGAATGAGCAGGCTGGCCTGGGTCAGGATTACTGGCCTTCAATGCATTTGCACAATTGAAGTTACAGGGACGGGCTCATCTCACAAGATAGCCGGCCGAGAAGGGATGTGTAATCACTTCCTGTTGGATATCAGTGGCTTCTAAGGAATGACAAGAAAAGATGGCTGAGGATGGTCTCCCATCTCTTGAGGTCCACACCTGCTCACTAGTGCTCAGCCAGAAGAAAAGCAAGACAGGATCAATCCAGGACTCAGTCACATCTTTTTTCCTGCTGTGAGAAACTTGAGCAAAGCTAATCTACAGGTTTGTGGATGGTTGGCTGTTTTGACTCCCTACCCAGTCGTGTCTCTGCATCACAAAACACTACTCTCTGCTGCTCCCCTGGCTCCAAACCCTCATAGGTCCACACTAAAGTTCCAAGGGACACTACATCCATCCGGGAATCCAGTTCACACACTGCCCTTCAAACCCCGTCTGTTGAAATTAAATGTTATGTCAGTGCTACAAAATCTTAGAATCAGACATAGTGATATGTACTTGTAATCCCAGACCTTGAGGGGCTGAGGCAGGGGGACACTGAACCACATAACAAGACCCTGTCTCTAAAAAAGAGAAAGGGTACAAAACTGGAGAGGCCCAAGAGCTTTGCCATGTAAGCATGAGGATGAGTTTGACCTCACCCAGAAGCTGGTGTTCAGGCTAGGTCATTCTCCATCTACAGAGAAGGTGCTGGAATGAACTGAAGGGTCTGTCAGCCATTGGGGCCCAGCCCCCTTACAGCTCCCCATGGGCAGGGCCAGCTAAGTGCTAAGCCCATTCAGCAAACCCGTACTTCTTTCAGCTGAGTAATTCAAACACTGAGTTTGGAAGTCAGGGGAAGGGCTCGCTGGACCTCTCATGCTAGAGCTTCGATCTTAAATGTCTCTCGGGAGCTTCAAGAATTAAGGATGGGCCCTTAAATGGACACCAGAGGACAAAATTTGGGAAGGCCTAGACACCTTAAAACGTAGGGCCCTCCTCCTCCCTTAGGTGCTGGGGACACGTCTTTGAAAGGGGCTTTGGACTCCTACTCTCTTTTACCTCCTTGAGGTGAGCATTTAGCTCCACTGCTCCCTATGTGAAGGGTTCCTGTCCCCCAGGACCACCGCCCTAAGACTGTGGGAGCTCAGGCTGGAACCTCCTAAACTATGAGCCCAAATAACACTTTTTTGTTATTCCTTAGCCGTACCGGGTATTTTGCTACAGCGAGGGAAAGCTGGCTGGCATACTCGGGGAATATGTGGTACAAGTATCATGACTGATACTGCTTGTTCATTTTAGGAATAAACCGACCAAGGGGAAAATGAGAGCTTGGCCTTGGTTTAGCCTGAGCTCTGGTGACTCTTTCATTCCCAAGGAACATGGCTCCTGCAAGTCCCGAGACCCAATGACTTCTCACCTCGACTCCTTTGGCCGTCAGCTCTCATCACTTTCCCTTGCAGATGCCCCTGTTTCTAATTAAAGCAGGGGCCTGACCCCTGGAGAGCTGATAACAATTTTGCCTTGAGCCCAGCGTTATTGGCTAACTGGAAAAGGCAGGTTAATGGCGTCCGCATGGAAGGCACATTATTAGAAGTGAGCCTGTGAAGCGGACGCCCCGCCTCATGACTCTAATCTCCAGAATGCTGACTCCTGAGGTCAGTAATTGGGCACCACAGAATTCAGCAGGAGCAGCAGGCCTAAGCCTGTCTTCAGACCTCTTTGAAATGCAGTCCCGAGGTCAGGGGAATAATTGCTTCATTTGAGGGGGGTGGGAAGAGAGAGAGGGAGAAGAAACAACCTTCATTATGCGTCCAGTTGATCAATGCACCATGTTCTCAATATCCCACTCTCATTAAAATAACACAGGCTGCTTGAGAAACTCAATCATTTCCACAGCGATTCTTGTCAGCTTGCTCTTCCTGCCAGCTCAGAGATGCCTAATGGCAGATAAGCCCGGAGTCTGGGACCCTTGGCTCAGCCATTAACTCAGCAGCCGGGGTGCCATGACGCTCATTAACGTCCTTTACGCCGGCTATATTAAACCCTTAATTAACAGGGAGGATATTTTAATGTCAATGCTTTGCAACTTTCCAAAGAAAAACTCCAATGTAATCAACTTGATCTCTTGACCACAGCTCCTAAGGCTTCAGGGAGGCTCACACGCCCTTCTGCTCAAACCTGCAGGTTAACTCTGGGCTGGCTTCCACTCCAAAATGGAGCTTGCAAGCGTGGCCCACTGGAGAGGGCTTGAGAACATGATTCATCACCCAGGGGTTTCTCTGAAGTTCAGTGGTTGTGTTGCCATCCTAGTCAGGCAAGGAAAACTCCAGTGATCCATATTTGGTTTTCCAATGAGAGGAGGGATGGGGAGGGGGAGAGGAGGGGAGGGGAAGGGAGTAAGGGGAGGGAAAAGGGGGAAGGAGGGAAAGGAAGAGAGGGAGAGTAGGAAGGGAAAAGGAGAGAGGGAGACGGAGGGAAAGGGGGAAGGAGGAAGGGAAGGAGGGAAGGGAAAAGGGGGAAGGAGGGAGAGAGGATGGGGGAGGGAGAGAGGATGGGGGAGGGAGAGAGGATGGGGAGGGAGAGAGGATGGGAAGGGAGAGAGGATGGGAAGGGAGAGAGGATGGGGAGGGAGAGAGGATGGGAAGGGAGAGAGGATGGGAAGGGAGAGAGGATGGGGAGGGAGAGAGGATGGGGAGGGAGAAAGGATGGGGAGGGAGAGAGGATGGGAGGGAGAGAAGATGGGGAGGGAGAGAGGATGGGGAGGGAGAGAGGATGGGGAGGGAGAGAGGATGGGGAGGGAGAAAGGATGGGGAGGGAGAGAGGATGGGAGGGAGAGAAGATGGGGAGGGAGAAAGGATGGGAAAGGAGAGAGGATGGGGAGGGAGAAAGGATGGGGAGGGAGAAAGGATGGGGAGGGAGAAAGGATGGGGAGGGAGAGAGGATGGAGAGGGAGAAAGAAAGAGACAGAGAGGCAGAGAGACAGGCAGAGACAGAGACAGAAAGAGGAGGATGTCTGTACAGCTCCTCTGGGCCAGGCTTAGCCTTACATTTTAAAAAAAAGTGCTAATATAGTAACAAAAACAAGAAAATGGGGAGACCGGAATCTAAATCCACGGAAAGTTTTACTGTTTCCATCTTTCCTTTTTACAAAGACAAAATTCTGGAGTTACACCGTCCATGTCAACTTCCTGGCTCCAACGCAGGTGCACATCCTGCAGGAGGTACTAGGCTGTCCCAAGCTGCCCCCGTGTCCCTGGCAGAGGGGCTCCTGCAGAAGCAGCACAGGGCCACCACTGGTTTGGTCATGGGGACAGCAGTGTAGATCTTCCTTCAATGCATGCACTTTGGGGTCCACCCCTTGGCTGCAGTTTTGTTTGCCACCCTCGTTAGCCCTGTCTCTGACTCAGTTTGTCATCTTCCCGAGGGGCACTGAGAGGGAGGTCTGGGGCCTCAGAATTCCTGCCCCTGCTCTCTCTGACCCAGAGTTGTAGCCGCTACTTACAGAGTCCTCTTGACCTGCTTCACTATTGAACCCTCAGCCTCTGAGGGTGTAAGATCTCACGTTCCTTTAGCAGTGGTTGACAGGTTGATGTGCTGGGGGGTGGGGTGGGGAGCATTTAGACAACCCATAAAATGTGTGGCTTCAAATGCAAGAAACGTTTCCAAAGGAATGGCCATCTCTCTCCCTGTCCCCCGAGACACCGGCATCCTTGATGTTTCCAGGCTAATTTTAGAGATTGTGTAGATATCTCTTCTTGTGTTTATGTTCGTTGCAAGGCAGATGGGAGGCTGACACCCACCCCTCCTCACAACCCCTCCCCTCACCCACCCCTATCCCCCTAACCCCTACCCCCACCCACCCCTACCCTGACTTGCTCCCCAGGCCACAGCAGAAAAGCATTAGAAAGGAGTAGATCAAGGCTCGGAGGCTGGAATCTTAAAAATGAGATTCAGATGCGTCCATAAATCTGACAAGGAGATCTTTAAGCTGGTGTGGGCGAAACACGTCTGGAATTCGGTCTGTGACCTCACCTGGTCATTTGCCTCATTAACTCTGCTGCTCTGGGGCACACATGTGTCTGGGGTCAGCTGGCATGTTTTCATCCCCCTTCAATATGCAGCAGCGTTCGCTTGCCCGGGGGCTGCAGAACCTCCTGCTCAAGTGTCATGGCTCGGTCTTGAGCAGAGACAGGAGAGGCAGCTGAATGAATCCCCAGTTTGATCTCTGGAGACAAGTACCTTGTTGTGACTTTGTCATCCACAGGAGGTGAGTGGGAAGGTGGGGCAGGCAGAAGGTGGACAAGAAGCCTCCTTTCTGGCATGCTACCTACACATCTGGCCCTCCCTCTGCTCCCCAAACACTATCTGCACATCTGGTCCAGAGTTCATGAAGAATCTACGAGAGACACGCAGAGAGGCATCATGCAAGAAGCAATGGGGTTTTAGAGCAAGGTGATTCTGCAATCCATGCCAGGGTCCACCCCTCGCCAGCTGAGTCAGCTTCAACGAGTCTTTCTGGGCCTTGGTGTTCTCATCTGTAAAATGGTAATAATATTTGTGCTCCCCAATTGCCAAGAGGAATGACTACAGTAACGTATGCAAAGTTATTATTAAGCTGTGCACTTTGAATTGAGTATAAGAGGGACCCTGGAAATACTCCCCTCTGCAAAGGTGATCGATCCATGGTGCTGAGAACTGAACCCAGATCCTCTCTAAAGCAGCAAGTGCCCTTCACCCCTGAGACACCTCTTGTCATTAAAGGGTGGTCTTCCCACTTGTGGAACAAATACCTTTACTGTGCAACAGTGTGGTGTGTCACGCCAGTGTCTGTCTCAGAGAGAGCTGTGTAGTGGGGCCTCGTGTCTACACTGAATGAAAGTGACTTACACCACCTAGTTTTGCAGAAGGACACTCCTTGACCTTGGCAGAACGATGCAGTTCTCTGAATGCATCCTCTGCTGCAGTGCAGGATGACAACCGTTTTCCCAGTTTGCCCATTCATTCATTGCGGAAAACTCGCAAGGATTGCAAGCTGGGCGCACAGCTTGATGACAGTCACCTACTGGCTTCAGGGACATTGCATCCAATTCTGGAGTCCCCGGAACAATGTTTCATAATAGGTTGTGTTTTTAGGCAAGGCAGAGTTTTTGCAGAATCTACTTTCAAAGCTATAGGTTGAGAGCCCTAATCTCAGGATGTGAAACTGGAACGCTTCAAAATTCTAGGCATTTTTGAGCACTGACGTAAGGTCACAGCAGAATACGAACGAAATTATTAACGCCATTGAACAAGCTTACTCCAGGCCGTGTTGTCAGGTGGATGTGCAGATGTGGGTTTCTTTTCTGAGACAGATGTTTTGTTGGTTCAGAAACTTTAAATAAAAAAAATTCTATAATCAGAATTTTTCTTGGCTTTAAGCATTTTGGATAAAGCAGATGCAATCGTATTTTGAAAATGAAGCTAACCACCATTTCTACCCTCTGTCCATCTCACTCTGGACCCCACTGGCCGCTGACCACCCACCACCTCTGGGTATTTATGGGACTGTTGTTTCTCTGGATAGCCAGAGAAGTTCAAATCCCCCACTAACTTAATCCCCCACTAAGTTCAAATCACAGCCGCTAACATTCGATTATTCAGTGGCCGCCATTGTCCTCAAAGCCACCCCTCACTATCCCCCTCCCACAGTAGCCCCACGAGCACCTGAGGCTGAGTGATGTCTCCAGTCAGCCAGTCAGTAGGAGAGACAGAAGTTGACACCAGGATAGTCACTTCAGAGTTAAAACTCAGAGAAAGTCCCTCCCTGACGAAAGGTCGGAAGCCAGACTAGATACACTGTCTATACACCAGACCTGCTTCACATGCACCTCAGTGTAGCGATGCAGTGAGCCACAAGCTGCCTAAACCACCAAGCATACTTCTCTGTAGAAGCCCTCTATCGCTGTGACCTCCAGTGACCCCTGCATCGGTTATAGAGAGAAGGAGAGCTTTTCCCTACCACACAGGAGTCTTCACGACTTTCCCCACACCTCCTAGGACAACACTTTAATTCCCATTGGGTAGGAGAAACACCAAGGGCCATAACATCTGTTGCCAATGGCATGGTTTCTCCATCTTTAAAAGGCTTTATAAATGGGCACAAATTAGGACGTGAAAGCCGCCAAGGAAAGCATTGGAACTCCTTCCCTCAACTTCTAGCCTCAAAGAACTTAACTTTCTTTCATGTATGTGGGCACACTACTGCTGTCTTCAGACACACCAGAAGAGGGCGTCAGATCCCATTACAGATGGTCGTGAGCCACCATGTGGTTGCTAGGATTTGAACTCAGGACCTCTGGAAGAGCAGTGCTGAGCCATCTCTCCAGCCCTCTTGTGTACTCTAGTGGTGCTATATTCCATCCAAGAATTACCACCACCACCACCACCAAAGAATGGGTTCTGCCCTCTGTGTTCCAGAATGGACCTGGTCTCCTCCATGAGATCCCAGACGCCAGGAAGCCTGGGCCAAGTTTTCAGCAAACGCCACATGTGGGTTGGAGTTTCTCGATCAGGACCATCCCCTCCTTGCCAGGCTTCGTAGGCAGAATTTGGACTGGAGTCACGCTTGTAGTTTTACAGGTTTTTGCAAGATGTGTCAGGATCTTTCTGGCATTTTCTTTTCCAGTAAATCCCCCAGCCTTGACTCCTCTGTGTCTGAGCCGGCTCAGCTCCAAGCTCATTCCCTTCTGTGGGAATGTTGGAAGAAGGGGGTGGGTGTCGGTTCTCTCTGCCCACAGCTGTCTGTAATCTTAGAAATCCAGTCTCCATGTCTCCAGAGCCGACAGACACAGCGTTCACGCCTGTGAATCTGGACGGTGCTGGCTGATAATAGCATTTCAGATCTTCTGCTTGGTAGGAACAGTTAGCTATCTGAAGGTCAGTGTAGCTTGGCTCCGCCACCGAAACATCGTTTGGGGATACTAAACTGGGACTGGATCTTTCCTTCGGTTGAGAAAGCGATGCTCTCTTCCTACCACTGCTGTTCAGGGGTAGAACTCTGAAGGTTCTCTGACTCAACAAATGCTCATGGTAAGTTAGGCAAAGTCATCTATCCCCTAAGCTGAGTGTTGGGGTTGGGGATTTAGCTCAGTGGTAGAGCGCTTGCCTAGCAAGCACAAGGCCCTGGGTTCGGTCCCCAGTTCCGGGAAAAAAAAAAAAAGAAAAGAAAACCTGAGTGTTGAGTGTTCAAACAAGTCAGTAGGAAGTCCTGGCTTACTGCTGTTTGTCTGGTTCTCGTTGCTATGACAGAACATTTGAAATAACTGGCTTGAAAGAAGGAAGTATATGTTTGGGCTCACAGTTTCAGAAGAGTCACCTCATGTTGCTGGATCTGTCCCTTTTGGGTCTATGGAAGGCGGGACACGATGGAGTATGTCTGTGGAGCATGGGGTAGGGCTAAGATGTTTACCTCGTGGCAGCCAGGAAACACAGAGAAGGGACAGAGAGACTAGGGTCCCAATATCCCCTGTGAGGGAACACCCCATGACCTAACTTTAGAAATTCCACCAGCTCCCAGTAGCTTCCCCAGCCGGGGAGCAAGCCTTTAACATGTGAGCTTTGTGGGAACTTCCGATCCAAGAAGTCTCAGACACAAAACATTACCTTGTGGTTGCCAGGCTGATCGCTAGCAGAATGCAGACTACTGTTGAAATAAATGGGAATTATGCCCTTAAACTTTTCCTTCTCTCCTTAAACATTTGAGGCATAAGACACACTCTCCAGCCACAGGTGCCAACTCAGGGTTGTTCCTGATGAGGGTGAAGGGGTGCCCATGATCATAGTTTGTCAAGGACACAGTGTAGCCCTTAAAAAGTCCTTAAGATCAGGGTGAGCCCACTATCATCCCAGCAACATTCCTTTCCTGCCTTTGTAAAAAAAAAAAAATACAAAATGAAAATACTCACTGCCCCTAAAGTGCTCAAACACTGAGAGACTGTAAGGCATCTCTAACTCAGAACAGATTCTTGAAATGGCTCTTTATCCAACCAGGCCCCACTTACCAGGAAGGATTATGAAAAAGCACCGTCCAGGAATGTGATCCATCAGGTTCATCCTGTTACGACGCACAGTCCTATTATGGTTTGCACGTGCTACCAAACTTACTACAACTTATCCTTACAAAGCTGGTTTAACAGCTTTCACTAAGAAGAAATAGGATTTTTTTTCTTATTTTTACTAGAAACTTTTAATTTTGTTCCCTCACATGCGTTTTCTGTGTGTGTGTGTGTGTGTGTGTATACACACACATATATATACACATATATGTATTAAAATTTTTATGTAAAACTAGTAGAAGAGGATATGTGAAATATTTATTCACATTATTTTCTTAGATGACCACTAAACACAATAAATATAAATGGCCTAGATTTAAAGCATACTAATTTGGCCTCTAAATGTATCATATCTGCCTAATGCTGCTGATTAGAAGACCTTGAAATGGAATTGTTCTGCTTCCCAAAGAAGGCCCTTGGCACCATAGAGAAAAAAGGAAAAGCAAATAACTTTTGGTTTAAATATAATCTTGATGTTTGTTCATTCATAGGTGCAAAGAGTATAGTACAGTCAGAAGATGTGGGACATTGAATGTTAGTCAACAAACCAAGTTTACAGGCATTTTATCAAATCAGCAGAGCACTGGGCTGCCCATTGTGAGTTTACTCATGGAGGAGGCAAGGGAGCAGCTCCTGTGTTTGTCACTGAGAAGAGAACCAGTTCTATATGTACAGACATACACACACACACACACACACACACACACACTCACATATACACACATACATACCTTCATACTCACATACATAAACATACTTTCTCACATATATATGTATATATGTATATATGTATATATATATTCACATGTTCACAGACACTCACATATACACACTCACATATTCACACACATTCACACTCATGTACATACATGCACACTCTCTCACACATGCTAACTCTCTCACACACACAGACTCACATGCATGCCTATCTTGTTGCCTGGCCTGCAGACGGGTAAAATCAAAGACTGATGCCAAGAAAATCAGGAAGTTTCAATCTCTTGTTGCTTCAGACGTTGACAGGCAAGACTGCAGCTAGATGATGTACCAAAAAGGCACTTTCACTGGATGTCAGTTGCCCCAAAGAAGAATTTACATCAAATGAACCAGTTTTCTACCTTTTCAAACATATGAGCTACAAATCTGTCTAACTGTGACATTTGTTTGAATAAAGAATCTAGACAAATCTCCAAGGAGTTCCCCTTCCCTATATCTCTAGATTAAAAACAAACTGACATGGCTCAGAGGTGCAAGTGTATACACTGGGTGACCTGAGTGTGAGCTGCAGATCCCAACAGTGGCAAAAGAGGAGAGGAGATTCCGAAGAGCCGTCCTCTGATTCCACGTGCTCTTTGGCACGTGTATGTGAACATATAGACACACACACACACACACACACACACACACACACACACACACCTGTGTTTGGAAAACCTGTCCTAAAATTTCTCCATGCCATCCTCATTGCCCCAGCTCAGGGTGGGTCTAGTTATATGAATTTATCTGATTTCATCTTCATCAACAACCTATTGGTTGTTGGAGGGTCCTGACAGCATCTGCCTCCAGCTGACCACAAAGGACCTAGCATTAACCTTATATAAACACGTCCCCCAGTCAGGCCGGCACTACAAACGGTGATTGTTGAGGGTCTGGGGTTTCCTTTGCTCTGTGATACACCTGGTTCACACTTCCATTTCCTTATGGCTCCTTTACCTGAACACAAAGTCACAAAAAGCCAGGCTGCACACACACTGGGTTCTCTCATGTCCCAGATGAGCTGTAGCGAATCAGCAACGGGCTGACAAGCATGCGCACTGAGGATGCGCACTAAGGTGCACATGCTACATTTCCCTCCACCAACTTCCTCTTCTGTTTGCAAAGTCAGCTGAGCCCTCAGCTGGAAAGCAGCACCCACCTGTGTACCTGTGCCTAAGTCTTCCACCCTCAAGGTGGCATTGGCAAAGCAAAGGACCAGCCCCTGTCACCCAAATGTCTCTGTCACTTTTCACCTTATTCCCTGAGTGTGAGCTCAAACTCTTGAGTGAGGAGCCATGCTCCGATATCTGGAACATGGGTTCAGAAACAAGGAAGCAATACCAGCTATTCAAGTCAGAACACAGACTCCACCCTTCTCCCCACAAAGACAAAACCCTTCCTGGCCCCCAGGAACCTGTGGAAATGCATGAACATTACACATGGGCATTACCCAAGGGAAAGTAAACATTGTTATTTAAAGACAAGCCTCTTTAGCTGGAAATAGCTCATTGCTAACCACGTGTGTGAGAAAGTTGTCATCCGCTCACACTTTGCAATTAACATACAATTAATATATAATTAACAATTAAATTCCTGTAATATTAAATTAAAGGCTAGTGTTAAATGTTGCCGTTAATCCTTTTAATGATGTTTAAAAGGCTCCTCGAAGGCAGGCATATTGTACTAAACACCCTCTACTGAGATGGAAATGGTAACATTTAAGGGTGCTAATTATTTCTTTTATTAAAAATTTGTGAGGCTGGAGAGATGGCTCAGCAGTTAAGAGCACCACCGTCTGCTCTTGCAGAAGACCCAGCTTCAGTTCCCAGCACCCACATGACTGCTCACTGTCTGCAACTTCTATTCGGGGGGATACGACACCCCTTCTACCCTCTACCAACACTTGACATGCATGAAGTGCACTTACAAATTCACAGGCACACGCATAATAATATATTTTTTAAATTGTGTGCACGTGTGCATATGTATGTGTGTGGCCCGTGCGTGCATGTGTGTGTACACGTAAGGTGTGGAGAACAGAGGACATTCTGTACCTCCTTCTGTCAATTTTCACATTATTCCCTGAGGCAGGGCCTCTTAGTAAGCCTGGAGCTAGGCTGGCAGCCAGCAAGCCCCACTGATGCTCCTGTACTCATGCATACACACATACAGACACCACACACACACACACACACACACACACACACACACACACACACACAGAATGCTGGGAATTCGGGGTGATCTGCCACACTGGGCTTTCTATGTGGATGTTGGAGATTTGGACTCATGTTCTCAGGCTTGCCCAGCAAGCATTCACACCCAGTGAGCGATCTCTACAGCCTTAGAATCCCAAGTATAATCCACAGACACACAGACCACATGGACACATTCAGATGGATGGATGGATGGATGGATGGATGGATGGATGGATGGGTAGACAGACAGACAGACATGATGCATAGATTGGATAGATATAAATAGATAGACAGACGGACAGACAGATATGATGGATAGATTGGGTAGATAGATGATAGATAGACACATACATACATAAATATATACATATGTACATACAGACATACATTCATACATGCATAGATACATAGCTAGATACATAGATACACAGATACATAAATAGATACACAGATGATAGATATGATATGATAGATAGATAATAGATAGATAGATGATAGATAGATAGATAGATAGATAGATAGATAGATAGATAGATAGATAGATTTATAATTTAATTTGGGGACTCAGGTCTCAGTTGTCCACTTCCTGTTTGAAAACTTGGTGACACAAAATTTCCCCACCATCTAGACAGATCCAAGTAAAAGGGAGCTGACTGCAGAGCAAACCCTGGGTTCATATTTGAGTCTCCTTAAAGATTAGCTGGTGTAGAGTGCTCCTAGCTGTGCAACTTTCCTCTAGTTACCAAACTTCTCTGAGACAAAGTAAACCTAGGACACAGAAGAGTTTTCAGCTCATGTACTGCCTCCCCTGCCATACAAGGGGTCACCAAAACCCCTTGTTTCTTCCTTTGGGAGGAAGCACTGGTCATCTCCTCTCCACCTGAGCTTTCATGTCTCAAGGGAATCCTTTCTCACCTCATCTCTGCATGGCCATGGCTGCTGGGTGGGTGTCACTCACTCACAGGAAGCCATCTTCTGGTTTCTCACAGCAGCATTCTCTTGAATCTCTCTCCTGCCATCTTGGTCCTGGCATTCAGGCCCTTCCACAACCTGGTAATCATGGTATGCCATGTATGCTAACCAGCCAACATAGATGAAGACCATGGGCACCCACATGTACCCACATGTGCCATTTCAGTGACTTAGCTGCCAGCCTACACTTGACCCTTTGTATGTCTTGAGTAGAACTCTGAAAGACAGGGTATGGTTGGGCTAGCTACTGTGTTCCTGTTGGGCAGACTCGCCTATGTCATCAGCCTGTCTCCTAAAGGATGCTCCTATAATTCTCTGCATCCAGCAGGAACATTAGTAGGCCCAGACCCCCACAGCCCTCTCTGTGTAGATGCCAGCCATGCTGCTAAGGTCTCCTAAGCTCTGACCTCCTTCTTTTACCTGCTGTATTTACAACTCACACCTTCTCCTCATCTGTCACCAAATTAACACCTCCAGTTCAGATCTCAGACAGAGTATCATTTCCTTAAGACTCCTTTTCTAGCATCTTTGAAGAGATCAAAGACCCTGTACCAACCTTACTTGAAACCTTGACTGGTACTAAGCAGACACCAACCAAACAGAACATAGGATCATCAAAATGGATACTATGTCCATCCTCTAGAGACTTCCTGAGAGCTGGGTGTTGAAAATGCTCCAATGTAGGCGGGGAGGAGAATCCTGAGAGCATTGTCCCCAAGGCATTAGGGACCCAGAACACAGGACAAGGGATACCCCGAGCACTAGAAAAGATGTTTTGTATTCTTTAACGCCCTTTCAGACTTGAATAACTTAAAACGATGGTTTGTCCATTTTCACAGGTTTACAACCTGGGCTCCCTTCAGATAAATGGTGTCTTGGTTCACCAGCAGAGTCTACTGGGGAAGGGTGGCTTTTCCAATTGAATGCCTTGTTTCAAATGGGACAGAAACAGCAGAGACCTGGATGGGTCCAAATAGGTTTTTTGGAAGCATGAGGTCTCTGTGTAGCTGACCTTTTAATATGGTAGAAACAGAAGCCACCAGCACTCTGAAGACCCTGGGTTTGTAGTCCCATGGAGGTTTCACAATGTGGTCTATTGCTTCAAAAGCACTTCTTAGAACCAGATTGAAGGTGAGGACCAGGAATTACATAGAGAGAAGAAAGGGAAGGAGAGTGGCCATTGAGGACACTACCCACCACAACTGGTAACACATATGAATATTCCAACCCAACAAACTTGCATTTTGGGGCTGAGCCAGCGGAGTAAACCTTCCCTGTAGGCTGCTAGTGCAAGTTTACATCAGCTTGTGACTTACCCAAGGTGCCCACTTTACTGCCCGCTGTGCCTCTGATGTCCAGCCGTGTGCCTGCCACACTGTGGCCCCCGGTAAGCACTGACTGAAGGAATGAATGCCCCAAAGCAGAGTTGCCCAAATTGCAGTAGCCCTGGACTGCTTCAGGGATGAGGGCCATTAACTTGTGTGTAATGAAAATTTGACAAAAGGTCTTTTTTTGAAAAAGAATATGGAAATTGGGAGTTGTGATTCTTGCAGGCAGAGTGACTAGTGTTGCTTGAAGGCACAGGGATGCGCACGTGAATGTCAGACATGAGCTGTCTATGGGAGGCAGAGGAAGGAGGGAGCTAGAATAAGAAAAATGACATCCTCCTGTAGGTCTCCCCACCTCCCCGAGTTACAGAGGTTCTTAGCTCTGCACAGATTCCTACAACTGATAAGGATCATCAATAACAGAAGCCACCCACCAAGACTCAGGGAGACACCTCCCAGGAAACCTCCTGAGGCGAAAGGGAGCGTCCTCTTCCAGTTAGGAATGTTTGCATGAGGTAAAGGTGGACCAGGCAGGCAACCGAGGAGGAGAAATGGAAGAAAACAGTCAGACACCTGAGTCTCCCTTCAGATATGCCAAGCTCTGATGACTAGACCAGAGTAAGGTGCCTCCCTGTGCCAAACTGGCCCATAACTGCTGAGGACACAGCCAGCTTCAGCTCTGGACTTCCCTGATGAATTTCATTAACCCACATTCTGCCTTGTTATTGGATGTGACAACCCCAGTCTTCCAACGTCTTCATCTTTGTCCGGAACATTCCATCTTCCTGTTGGGTCCAGCTTTATAACAAGAGACCTGTTGCTGATTTGAGTCTGTATCTTACCTGCTCCATCTACACATCACCCCCGCCCCCCAGCTTGTAGTGCTACCCTCTGGTCTCCCACCTCCGCTCTAAGCCTACTGACTCTTCTAAGTTCAGGACCATCTGAACCGAGTACAAATCAGTTCCAGCCAGCCATCACTGACTCTGGCTTCTCCCCACCCATCCTTCCTAAAGAGTTCTGCCTCTCTTGTAAGTCCCAGGGGGTTGGAATGTCTGCTATTAGATCATGTCTTCTGCATACGACAGGGTAGTTGCACCCATGAACTCTCAACAGTATGGCTTCATGAACAAGACCCGAACAGTGGAATACCAGTTGAAGAGAACCCTCGCAAGGCCCTGCCCCCAGATGAAGAGCTACAGGAAGTTAATGGCTGCTGAGAAAAGGAAACTCAGTCTTCCCCAGATGTGAAAGCCCCAAGCGGTTATCCAATAGTAAGTGCTTAACTATCAACACATATACATACATGGACGCAGAAAGATTTATATATATTTATGTATTTATGTATATGCATGCCACAATAGTAAAGAAAAATGGAGTCATGAATTTGTGAAGGAGGGGAGGTGGATATGGGAGGAGTTGAAGGGAGGAAAGGAAGGGTGGTAGAATATAAACACGGTACTCATATGAATTCTCAAAATAAAAAACTTTCCTAAAAAAAGATTCCTAACTTTCTCTGTGTGGCCATAGCAGCCTGTGGTGGTTGCTTACCCATGAGTCAGAGATAGATTCAAGGTGAAGTGGCTAATGGCACATTCCTGGCCACTCATTGGTCCTGGCACAGAGACAGTTCCCCCAGATTCCCCCAGGCTGTGTACTCGTGTGAGTCCCTAACCACTGTGGGTTCTGACTCTGACTTTTTCACCATTTCCTTCCCCATGCTACCCCGTGTTTAATGGCTGTGGGGTAAAGGAGTCCACTCACAAGGTAATGTCCGGCCAAGAATACGTGTAGCCTGTGTCTCCTGGACTATGTTTCTGTGGTTCACTTCAACATAAACCCATAGGGGCTGAAAGCAAACAGTGAGATTTGAACCACTGGATGCTTGTCGGGATGAGGGAGGGGCAGTGACGAACAAGTTGTGATTAGACTGTTCCACAGCTTGTTGAATGGTAGTTCATCTAGACACATCAGAAACAAGTACAATTTCTTGCTGGAAATAATAGAAATGTTGAATTAGGTAGCTTTATAAAGGATGAAAATATATCCTGACCTCCATGTGGAAGTCTGCGCATAGGACCTACGTTAGATTATCTTCAAGTCCTCTTCACACTTGCTGTGCCGAGACTCATGGTCACAAGGTGGCTACACCATCCCAGAAATCATATCCAAAGCTATTGGACTTGAATTTATGTATTGTTTCTGGATCAGTCTTTCGGCGGAAGGACATCGTGCTAAGTGAAAATCTCTCTCTTTTTTTTTTTTTTATTGAGTATTTCTTATTTACATTTCGAATGTTATTCCCTTTCCTGGTTTTCAGGGCCAACATCTTCTATATGGGTGATCCCCTCCCCATCCTCCCCCCATTACCACCCTCCCCCCAACAATCACGTTCACTGGGGGTTCAGTCTTAGCAGGACCCAGGGCTTCCCCTTCCACTGGTGCTCTTACTAGGATATTCATTGCTACCTATGAGGTTGGAGCCCAAGGTCAGTCCATGTATAGTCTTTAGGTAGTGGCTTAGTCCCTGGAAGCTCTAGTTGCTTGGCATTGTTGTTCATATGGGGTCTCAAGCCCCTTCAAGCTCTTCCAGTCCTTTCTCTGATTCCTTCAACGGGGGTCCTGTTCTCAGTTCAGTGGTTTGCTGCTGGCATTCGCCTCTGTATTTGCTGTATTCTGGCTGTGTCTCTCAGGAGAGATCTACATCCGGCTCCTGTCGGCCTGCACTTCTTTGCTTCATCCATCTTGTCTAATTGGGTGGCTGTATATATATGGGCCACATGTGGGGCAGGCTTTGAATGGGTGTTCCTTCTGTGTCTGTTTTAATCTTTGCCTCCCTATTCCCTGCCAAGGGCATTCTTGTTCCCCTTTTAAAGGAGTGAAGCATTCTGATCATCCGTCTTGAGTTTCATGTGTTCTGTGCATCTAGGGTAATACAAGCATTTGGGCTAATAGCCACTTATCAATGAGTGCATACCATGTGTGTTTTTCTGTGTTTGGGTTACCTCACTCAGGATGATATTTTCCAGTTCCCTCAATTTGCCTATGAATTTCATAAAGTCATTGTTTTTGATAGCTGAGTAATATTCCATTGTGTAGATGTACCACATTTTCTGTATCCATTCCCCTGAAACTCTTTAATATATTGTAGGCTTACTTTTTTTTTAAAAAACCTACTTTAATAAGGGTACTTAAATGCTTTAACTTCCCTTCTAGCCCACCACCCACTAGAGGTAGCAGAAAGAAAAAGTTCATAGAGCAAAGGAAGATGTAGATCTGTTTAGGAATAGTCTAATCTGTGAGAATACCAGCAGTGCAGTTCACACGAATCAGCAGAGGTAGCTCGATCCACTCATACACGCCATTCATGAATCAACAAGGGCAGTTTGATCCAGAAGAAACCTCAAGACTTGGCCAATCGGCTCAAATCGTCCAAAGCCACCAGAACACCACCAGAAGTTCTTTACTGCACTTCTATGAAGTCATGACAATGACAAGCAAAGAGTGTCAAGGTGAACCAATGCCACACAGTGCCACCCACTGTCTGTTGGGTTATTTATACCCTTTTCAAACATCACCTATTTTCTCAAGCGTTGCTCTAGCGAAATATCACATGTATTTGTAGACGGCTTCCAGAACAACACCACGTGTCTCCCAAATGTCAGCATCAGCAAAAGCATCCTCTTATAAGACCATCTCCAGAAAGGTATCACACAGCACAACCAAGTCTCCAAAGGAATCAAAATTTTCCATGGGTCAGTAATTTACCTATGGAGTCCAATAAGGTGAGATAGAGAGTTCTCCCCAAGTTCTTTTTTTTCCCCTTAGATATTTTATGTATTTACATTTTAAACATTATCCCTTTCCCCTGCCTCTCCCATATCCCCTTCTCCCCTACCCAAGCTCTTATCACAGCCACACACTGTCACTCATGCAAGAAACATACCACAATCTGAAGTCGTTTCAAAGCATACAAGAGTCATTCCCTAGGTTCTGTGTGACCTTACCCCATCATGCCCATCTCACCATAGTTGAAACTCTCCAACACCCTCTCAAATCTTAACAGATTTGAGGGATGGTCCACCACCCACCAGAGGAAAGGGAGGGCATAGATGTGGACCTGTTTAGAAATAGGTTTGTGGGGGAGGGGGATTCTAATCTGCATTGTCAGAATATCAGCAGCTCAGTTCACACGTGTAATCTTCCCATGTTACACCCACATTGCCCTGTCCAGTTAGCACCCCCCTTTGTCCTTGGGACACCATACTACCTAAGCTGACGGGTACACGTGAAGTTCATCTCCTGTTTCTACACATTCCTAAAGCATCCATAATTTTATCATACATATATAATATGGAATAATACCCAATAATCGTAAACCTTCTTCCCATTTCTCCTACCTCCTATGTTGTGTGACAGCAGAGACCAGTTCTTGAGAATCTTTTCCTTCTTTACGGATTAAAGAAATAAACAAGCAGGGCACTCTACTATCTCAGATGTGCCTCACAATCACTTTATAGTGACATCATATTTCTTGATTACTTGTCTCTCAATTGCATATGGGGGGAGGGGTTCTAGTGATATCAAAGAGTCAGCCCCAAACTGTCACTTCAAAAGACAGTTGGTGTAACAACTCGAGACTCAAAGCCAGCTACATGGTTAGGTCTTAAAGGCAGTTCTTCCCATCTGGATATTAAAGTGCCTGATAAATTACTGTTTCCCAATACACTATTCTCAATACTTGATTTAAGCTGGGTGTGGTGCCTCATTCCTGTAACTGGAGAGGGCAAAGAAGAAGGATTGCTATGAGTTTGAGGCCAGCTTGGGCTATACAGCGCATCCAGGGAAACCCCAAGCAGAATTATGAAACAAAATACTCATCTTGTAAGCCTTTAGGAATGTTTTTCAGATAATAAGCTCTGTTGCTGTGCAGTGGGTAACTGGCCACAGTAAGAGTCTTAGAGAATGAAGATAAGTGTGCAGGTGCTGTACACACCCAGCCGGAGCAAGACAGCCAGCTATGCTGTTTTAACCTGGCATCGAGCCCAGACCTGAGGCCAACACACATACACACCACCATGTTTTAAGTTGCTGAAATGTGCTACCATGGTGTGCCTGCAAAGCTGCCTTCTAATTGTAGATCACAATCGGTCATCTCTCTCTCTCTCTCTCTCTCTCTCTCTCTCTCTCTCTCTGTTCTGAGCTCTCTTTTTGAGATGTTTCAGTAGTCCTTGTCTGAAATGGAGTGTTTCAGATTTACTGCTTTTTCAGACTTAAGAACATTGACATATATATAATGAGGTGTGTGTGTGTGTGTGTGTGTGTGTGTGTGTGTGTGTGTATGTGTGTATGTATGTCTATGTCTATGTGTATGTATGTTAGGGATATAGTCCAAGTCGAAACATTTCATACCCACCTCACACGCACAGCTTGCATATGATTTAATATGACACTTTTAGTGTATCTCCATGTTGACTATGGCATGATATCAGGCACTTGTAATATCACATGAATGTTTCAAAACATTCGGAGCTTGGAATCCTTGAGTTAGGGATGTGTAACTTCCAGTTACTGAAAGGTATGAAGAAAAGTTGTCTCCACAGATGTACAGTCTGGTGTAGGAGACAGAATTGTTAAGTTGCCACAACACCGAAGCTATGTGGGCATAATGCTTCCTCAGAAGACTGACAGTGGCCTTCACACTGTGCAGAGTTTAGCAACAAGGCAGTTTCTGTCATGTTCTGCAGCACAAGCTCCTGGCTGGAGTCCCCCACAGTGCAGGCTTCTACCTGAGAAGAGATCTAGCTCCTGAGGTTCTACCTGTAAGAACCCCAGTGAGCAGCTTTAAGAAGCCCCAGTCTATTAACACTTGTTACCTATCACTCCCGTTGAGTGAGATGCATGTGATTCCCCACCAGACTGAACTGCACTTCTGCCTGGACTGAAAGAGCTGAGCGTATTACCACAGTCTATGCTATGCCATGGGAGGCCACCAGATAGTAGCAGCTACAGACAAAGGCAAGGAACATAACCTCTGTTTAGTCTCCTCACAAGAACCCTTTCCTAGGGGCGACTTCCAGAGCTCACATCACAATCACAAGTCACAGCCAGAGCTAGACCAAAGACCCACCCCAACCCCAGGCCCAGCCTAGGCAGCAGTCCAACCTTCCCTGAGCTCGGCAGGGAGGGATAAGTATTCCTCAGAAGTATTGGAGACCATTCCAGTGGGTTCTATGGGCTCAAAGTCCAGAGAAAGGCTAAGATGCTGTCAAAGGCCTGTAGAGAATCTGTCCCCAGTTTTCTCTCTTCGAGCATTACCCAAGTTTTGGGGTTCCCCGCCCCATTGGTTAGTGTCAAGGCTCTGGTCCTCACACAGATCTGAGCAGCAGCTGGAATCCACAGCAGGGCTGTGACTGAGAAATGAAATTCGGTCATGTGGATACATCCCAGACACCACAGACTTAGTGGATGACCACTCCCAGTTAATGGATGTAACCATCTCAAAACTGATAATGCAACTGTGTCTTCATCCTAAAGAATCCTTCGAATAAATCATGTGGATGCCAACATTTGGACATCTACCAAAAAATACAAAGAACTATCCATGACACATGGCCAGGGAGACAGCCACTTTGCCACGGTCATTAATATCCTAGGGTGCAGGCTCTGTGGGCCATTTGTGATACCTCCACAGTTGGAAGAAAGGTGACAAAGTTGAGGGGTAGCAGCCTCTTCACCCAGGGAGAGCAGACTCCGGGCGCTTCCCCGGGGTCCCTCATCTATGTGACACCTGGACTAAAAGCTGCACCCACTAGGAAAAATAAGGGTGAGAACTGACGTGGCCTCTGCCCTTGTGAAGCTTACGCTCCAACAGACACTGGAAGGTGCATTTCTTACTTATCAACGTGGATGCTGGGACAGAAGGCTCCTGACCCAACGGGACAAGAAGACCAAAGCTACTTTGTGCTTTCAGACTCCCAGCGTGGGAATCACCATCCAGGCAAGGGGTTGAGAGGTGAACAAATGGAAGAGGAACTTCACAGACTTGTGAATACACAAGGAAGCAGAAGGGAAGAAAGGGTGGCGGTCACCCTCCACGGAATGATGAGAAAGCCCATGAAAAGAGACTGGAGGGGAAAGCCGACTGTCTCAGAATCTTGCTGAGCAATAAAGAGAACTGAAGTTGCAGTTTTAAAACAGTATGAAAACAAGGATTAGTTTTACGTTGAGGATTTTGCCACCAAGAATGCATGAGTTTGATAAGTCCACACGTCTAAGGCACTTGCAAACGGAGCTGAAAGAAATCACTGTGAAAGCCCCTTTGTTATCATTGAAGTCAAGAAACAGGCAGATGTGTGTAATGCTTCCGGGGTCCTTGCGAGGACCTTGCGGGGTCCTTGCAGGAGTCTGATTCGAGGTAGTGGCTGTGAGGGCAGAGAGAAGCAGGATACACAAGACAATACAACAAACTGTATAGTCAGGAGGATTTGCTGATGAAGGGAGCAGGGAGATGGAGGACCCCCAGATTTCTGTCAAAGCAAGCAGATAGTTCACCAGTCTACAGTAGCTGACTTATCCTGAAGAGGACCAAACCAGAAGAAGCCAGAGCCAGAGGATGGCCAAGCCTGGTGTTCAGGCTAAGATCCCTTCACCACCGTTGATCTTACGTCCTTGGAGTTCTTTGCCCTTGGGAGGACTTCAGGTTCCTTGCAGACCTAGCTGGGTTATAGACTAGACTATAGTAGCATCACAATAACTGCCTACAGGGAACTGGGATCCTGAAAACCCGGGGAGAAGGTGCACTCAGCTTCAGGAGCCGTGAAACCAACCAGCCTGACTCTCTTTTGGTGAGCAGATAGTTCGCCTATGTGGATAGGGAAGGCTAAGCAAGAATCATGCATGGTTAGGTAGCACACCAGCCCTAGAACAGAAATCTAGTGAATACATAATTTTGTGTCCGGGCCTGGCTTTTCACGTGGGTACTGGGCAAAGTCCACATGATTTTGAAGCATGCCAGTAGTCCTAGCGTTAGAGAGCCGAAACCAGGAGCCAGCCTAGAAAAAATAGGAAACGGCCAGCTCAGCGAGAGACTGTATGTCAGAGAATAAAATGGTGATTGCCTTAGTTAGGGTTTGACTGCTGTGAACAGATACCATGACCAAGGCAACTCTTATAAGAACAACAAACATCTAATTGGGGCTGACTTATTACAAATCCAGAGGTTCAATTCATTATCATCAAGGCAGGAGCATGGCAGCATCCAGGCAGGCATGGTGCAGGAGGAGTTGAGAGTTCTACATCTTCATCTGATGGCTGTTAGCAGAATACTGGCTTCCAGGAAGCTAGGACTAGGGTAGTAATGCCCATACCCACAGTGACACACCCACTCCAACAAGGCTACACCTCCTAATAGTGCCACTCCCTAGGCCAAGCATATACAAATCATCACAGTGATGCAGGAAGACACTTGACATATACTGCTCTAACTTCCATGAGTATGTGCACAGACTTGTACAGTCACATGCAAAAGCATGGGCACACACACACATACACACACACACACACACACACACACACACACAAAACAAAATAACAATAGATCAGATGAACTGTGTGTAGAACTGATGCTGGAAACATGAAACTTATGAAGGACTGGAGCATGCAGCTAAGGTGCAGCTTCTGGGCCCAGTGAGATTGTTTTTAAAATTTACGTGGAAATGCAAAGGGAACTGAAATAGCTAAATGAACAATGAAGTGTGAGGAGCAGCCTGCAGATCCAGAGCTTCACCGAGACTCGATTAAGTCAATGCTGTAACTTTAGACAGCATTGCAAAGTCTGCTGGACAGTAGAGTCTTATGAACTCACGGTGCCCGCGTAACCTGCCGTACATAGAAGAAACAAAATCCTCCTTTGTGTAAGTCCCAATCTAACATAAAGCTTACTTCACAGTCTGTAATGGAATCAAATATAAGATTGCAGCATTAAAAGGGTTGTGGGGGAAATCTCCAATACCAGAAGTCTAACACATGAAAGGAAAAATGAACTTCATTGAAAATTTTCAAACTTTCATTGTGTGAAAAACCTGATATCATCATGAAAAGACAAGCTATAGGGTGGGGGGTATATTTACAACAACAACAATAATAATATAATAATAATAGTAAATCTGACTGAGGGTTAGTCAGCATACAGAAGGTAAAAAGGATTCCAACCAGGCATGGTTCCTTAGTCCAAATAGGTTACATTCTATAGGACACCGCTTATTTAACATTGCTTAAATGATAAAATTATAAAAACAGACGATTGGTGAGTGACTGCAGGAGATTATTGGGGTTGGGGAAAGGAGAACAGGGGATACTAGGTGTGTCTATTAGAGAGCAGAGCAAGGAACTCTGTGATGAACACACTGTATGCCTTGTGTCTATCAATATCAGAATCCTCGGTGCAACACTGTTTCACAGTTTTGTAAAACTTGCTCACTGGGAGAAAGGAGCCAAGCACACTGGTGTTTCTAACAACCACGCGGAATCCCTAAGCATCTCAAGGGACAGTTTAATTTTGTGTCTATCAATGTCAGGATACTCGGTGCAACACTGTTTCACATAACTTAATCACTGGGAGAAACGTGTTTCTAACAACTGCATGGACTCCCTAAGCATCTCAAGGCAGAGTTTAATTTTTTATTTTATTTTAAATTACATGTACATGTTACTTGAGAGCCTAGAATCTGTAGGGCACACCACAGAACTAGAGAGACAAGCGACACTCAAAGGGCTCTGGCTTTTAAAAATGTATATAGTACCTGGGCTGTTCAGATGGGAAATATAATCACCAATGACATACATGTATATCCAATAGCAACTGGCCATCTACGGCTCTGCTCCTCTCTCCTCAGAAGGGATATTGGGGCTTGAGAGAACTCCCCCCTAGCCTGCTAACCCTCATGCTCTGCCCATGGCCTTCCTACCTCATGAATTCACAAACAGCTGAGAGGGAGTGTTCTTCTTATTCCTGGCCTCTCTGAACCCCAAAGCATGCCAGCAAGCCACGGCATCTCTACCGAGACTACAGACACATCAGCCCCTTCTGTAGAGATTATGGGGTACATTTTTTTAAAGAGTAGCTAATGGGCCACTGTTTGCTTCCGAGCTATATTTTTTTTTAAAGCAATGAAAATGTAACTCAAAGAGTAAAGTGGTCTTTCGTCAGCGCCTCCCAATCCCCTGCCAGTGTGTGGCACAGCATCTGAACCTCTGGAAACTTCATATAACGATGTTGAATCATGTGTTTCCAGAAACTTCTTACCCCCCACCCACTTCATGAGCCTGTGCCCAGCTCCGGGTCCTGCTGGCCTTTTCATTCTGTGCAGTGGAGGGAAGGGGGACACAATTCCCAGGGTTAAGAGCTGGCAATGAGACACACAGAAGCCCGGCTACCACCACCGGGTAGGGCCATTCAGAGCTCCATGTGGCCCTCCTTTGTGCCAGTGGGTGAGGCTTCCCACCCTTGGTTCCGGTGACTTGGAATGCCCAGGGCCTAAACTTAATTAACTTCTCCAAGCCGGGACTTTTCCATCGCAGCCTGCATCCTGCTTCGTGGGGTGGCAGGACTCAAGGGCTCCCTGCACAAACAGGAGGCCAGGGACCTTAGTGGCCGCAGCAAGCAAGTACAACAGGGCCAGTAGCATCCTCATTAAACACTGATTAGCAAGTGGACTCGGTCCAGGCCAGCGCAGAGTTGAATGAGAGAGATTTCTTTCTTCTCCTTTTTTTTGCCGACAGTTGATCAGATGTGGGCAATTAAGAACCCCCACACCTCCAGCCCTGGTATTTTTTTGAAGCAGGGAGCTCATACCAGCCAAGCCATAAAGACGCCATTGTCTCTAAGAACAATATACCCCACTAATCTCACTTCTGGCAATTTACTTTTTCTTCCCAAGCAGATTTAGAAACTTAAAAAAAAAAAAAAAAAATTCTTTGAAAGAGTCCGGGGGAGGAATACTTCATAGTATCTAATCCTAAGGCAAAGTGGGAGTTTTCGTGTTCCGTCAGCTTTTCTTTGAATGGGCACTGGATAAATAAACTTCTACTGCCTGGCCACATTGAGGCGGAGACCGTGAGGATCCAATTATGCATATGGAGGCGTGTGCTTTCTGGTTTGCAAATCAAACACAAAGAGGGTAGTGCCAGAGGGCCTTACTCTCAGGCCTCTGCACAAACTCAGGGACCCGCCAGGTGAGAACCGCTTTTGTTAAGTGTTTAAAAGCAATCTCTGCCCCTCTTTAATTTTCGAGTGGTAATTAGGCTCCCAGATCCAGTCCAACCTGGTCCATTTCAGACTACGTGCTGGTGTGGGGGTGAGGCTAGGAGGTGTCCTGGAAGCAGCCTGCCTGGAGGGGCGGAGGGGCGTGGGCAGTGGGTAAGGGAAAGACTTCTAAGAACCTAAAAGATTTCCAGCCTAAGGGCCCAAAAGTTTGACAGGCGTATACTGAGAAGTTGTTTTTGCCCTTAAAGAGAGAAAAGGTGGGGAGAGGGGGGAGGAAAACAAAGGTGGAAGCTACAGGGTGGGAAGGGAACGGGGCGGGAGGGGGGTAGGGGAACGGGATGTGGGGACCGGGTGGAGAGGTCGGGGATGGGGAATCGGGGAGTAGAGGGGCACCAGGCACCATCTGAAACTTGAGCCTTAGAAAACAAGAGCACATCGAAGGGGAAAGCCGACCGGTAGCACGAAACTGTTCGTTTGCATATTCAGCCACTGAATCCCCATTAATGAGCCCAGTAGCTTTGGCTCCTGCAGAGACTGAGGGGTCTCTAAAAAGACCAAACTCAAGAAAAAGGAACCAAGAAACTCCAAAGGCCCTGGAAAACAGCTAACCAGGGAGCTTCACTTCCTGTCATGCCCCAAAGGGACCTAGGAAAGAAATGCCAACAGCTCCAGCCTTGTGGGCCTGTAGGGGAGATCGTGCTAGGCAAGCTACTACATACACTGACATACATGCATGCCAGTGACATAGATGTTCCCATTCTATCTCCCGGGAAGTCAGGTGGACACCCTGTGCATCCCTTTTTGGAACAAACGATTTTTCAGTTGTTGAGTGACTCGGAATTAAGATGCTGCGTGTGCTTGGAGTAGAGGGGGGCTCACTGTGGAGATCTGGCAAGGTTGAAAGTCTGTGGTGTTGGGTTACAGTCAGAAAACCCAGGCCTCTATAGGAAGCACCCAGGTAACAGCAAGAAGAGCTATACTGGAGTCTAGGGTTTCCGAGGAGCAGGAAGGAAATCTCAGGACTTTTAGAGACAGAAAATGTAATTCTCATCTTGGATGCAAGGTGAGGCTTCTTCACCAGCAGGGCTTCTTGTACTGTTACGTTTGGAGTCATACAGACCTCGGTTCAGAACCTGGCCCGGCTCCTGGCCAGCTGTTAAAATTCCTCACATCTGTGCCATTGAACTCCTTCAGACCATTAAATAAAATAATAAAATGTTTGTCATATCCAAATGACCCTTATGGGAAAACCAGCCTCTGAGACTGTATCCACATCCGTGCCTGATTCCTGAGAGACTGAAAGGGAAAAATACAGCCTCCAAAAGAAATAGCGGTGTACTCTCTTGGCAAGACCAATAGCTGGGTCTACTTAATTGTGCAGAGGTAACAGATGGAAACAATGTATCCCATCACGAATGCAGGATATATCTACTGCAGACAGAGAATCCATCCAGTCCCCACTGTGCACCAGCTTTCTGTACTGCAGATCAGAACAGGGCATCCCTCTAGTTCCCACTGCATAGTAGCTTTCTGTAGAAGCTGTTACTATGAACTAGCATCATGGCCAAAGAACTCGCCATTGGTGGATGACAAGCAACACAGCTGCCCTGGGAGGCAGAGCATAGTAAAAAAGCAGAGGAGCTGACAAAGAAGGGCAGGACACACCAGGGAAGGAGAGATTAGTTCTACATAGGAGGATTAGGAGAGGCTTGAGGTGGGAGCTGGCACCAAACCAAGACTGGAAGCTAAGTAGAAAAGCAGAATGAACCTCGTTAGGGGAGGGACAGTGTGAGTGTAGAGAATGCAAGGTATGCCTGAGCAATGGTGGGTGTGTAGCCCTGCCTTCCCAGAGCTAGGCGCACAGATGAGTCTCTGTGTAATGTTAATTTTTTCAAACCTTAATTGTAATGAAGGTTCTTAAATGATTTAACCTCCGTTTTAGCCCACCTCTCAGCAGAGGTAGTGGGAAAGAAAGGATACCGGGGCAAAGGGAAGTTCTTCGGAGCAACTCCCATCTGTATTGGATACACCAGCAGTCCAGTTTGGTAGAGTTCGGATAGCAAACAGGAGTCAGAAACAGTGATGTGACCTAGCAGAGACAACCAGGCCTTGGCATTAGTCAGCAGGAGGGGCAGAAGGAATGTCAGGAAAAGTTCTTGGATGTGCTTCTCTCAGCAAAGCGAAGATCAGCGAAGACAAGAGACTAACAAGCATTGCACAGCTAGCTCAGTAAGCAAGCCTATCCCAGGCCCGGCCCGGCCCTGCCCCGCCCCGCCCCGCCCCGCCCCGCCATTGTCCTTTGAGTCCTATTTATAGCCCTCCAAACATCACGTGTCCTCCATGGGTCGGTATGTGCAGCTGTCTCAGCTGACATCACTCTGCCAATCAGCCCAAGTCTGAGTTTCAACTACACAATAAAAGGCAGACCAATACATGTGTGTCGTTAGCAAAGAATCCTTCACCACGTGTCCTTTCATGTGCTTGCTTTAGCAGAACATCCTCTCCCCTGTGTCTGCTTCAGTGAAATGTTCCTTCACGAGTCGGCCTTAGCCTTTCACACCTGCACCCACTTTAACAAAACGTTCCTTCACGTGTCTGCCCCAGCAAAACACCATCCAACACAACTGACTTCCCAGAGAACCCTTAAAGTTTCCACTTCATCTCTCAAGATCCATAGCAGCTGGGCACCTTCTGTCAGTAGCAAGCTGTGCCTCAGAGCGAGTGAATGGATTAGAGATCGGAAGACCCCCAAAAGCCAGGGACCTGACATCTCTGCAGCACAGGGCAGATGACAGACTGAGGCAGAGTTGGGAGGACACCTGGGAACATGTGGAACTATCAAGGGAACTGTCATTGTGGGACTTTGGGTGGGAGAGATAGAGAGAGGAGAAAGTAGTTGATGGCACTTGGGATCTGAACACTGGAAACCAAAATGCCTAGAACAGTCTTAACCCGCAGAGGGAGGAAACGGAAACTACACATTTCGTAGGAGTGTTTACAGACAGCGTTTGAGCATGGCCCTCTTTTATGCTACTGTTGCTGACGGGGCTTTGAGTTGAGAACAGCAACAGAGACTGTAAGCCTGGACAAGTGCGAGATTTGCAGTCAAGGCCAGAAAGCAGGAATGCACTCAGATGTAGGTTGATGTCTATATGCAGGTGAAGGCTGGCACAAGTTAGGTCAGAGTCATGATTGGACAGAAATAATAATAATAATAATAACAACAACAATAATAATAAAGCAGGGACAAAGTTTTGTAAGGCGGGAGAGAAGGAAGGAGAATCAAGATGGAGATGGGAAGGATGACCCAGATCCAGGTGGTCTTGAATTGCTGAGGTAGCTGGGATGGATTTCTGTAGGTAAATTTATCTTATCTAGGTGGGCGGTTTATATCCTTATCAATGGTTGTGAGTTTATTGTGTGGATGTACTGTGGATTGAGAATTTAACTTATAAATCTGATTGTTGGGTTACAGTTTGTTGAGTCTTGATTTTAACGGGTTATTGGGAGTTTATACCATAACTATTAGGGGGCGGATGCTGGGAATGTAAACAGAGCAGCTGCAGAGAGTTATGAGAGGGTAGCCACCACTGAAACCAGGCAGTGGATGCTGGGAATGTGAACAGAGTCCACAGTAAGAGAGCCTCTCGGTAGGCGGTCTCTGTATGAAACTGGTGTAGCAGTGACCTGCCTGCCCAATGGCCCCACAGAGCCGGAACGAGAGAGAGAGAGAGAGAGAGAGAGAGAGAGAGAGAGAGAGAGAGAGAGAGAGAGAGACCAATTCAAGGGCACACACGGGAACCGGTCCAGTGATTTTTACTTTTTACTTCGACACTCCGGAAAATCATCCCAAAAAAACCATGAGAGAACTTAGAAGCAAACCAGCAGACAAGGAAACGCAGAATTAGGAGGGCAGTAAGGACACCGTTCTGAGGCTAGAGGCAATAAGCAGACTAGAACCCACAGCTTGAACTATCAAGAACTCTGGGGACACAGATCATAGAACGAAAGGAAAGAGGGACATCACAGAGAGCTGTGCAGAGTCCGAGAGAGCCGCTCTCGTTTCTACCTCATGAGTGGGCTGGTGATCAGGGACAAGTGTCTTGCTGTGAGTGTTGTACTGCATGGGAGAAGAAATGGGCAAAGAGGAAGGCCATGGACAGGAGCCAGACAGAGGTGCGTAGAGTCCCAGAGTGGTGAGTACCAGCTAAGGAGGATGGAGACCAGTGTCTGCAGGTTCTCAGCCCACCCCATCCCCACTCCTTTACAGCACCAATGGAAAAACTGGGGAGCAGAGGCTTGCCCACACTCTCGCCCCTCTGAAGCGTGTCTGCTAAATCAGTGCTGTGCATATACAACCTGCAGAGTGGCAGCCCACCCCGTTCACTCTTCCTGTTCTCCACACTTGTCACGGCATAGTAGACATGGTACAGTTGTTTCACCCTTGATTCCTCCACTGTTCTGTTTGTCACTAAGGGAAGCTGCCTCCCCTCCGTCCCCCATTTATGTCACTGTTCCCTCATTCAAGGCAAGCACCTGAGCTGCAGAGACTGTGAAACGTGACTGACCTACTGCTCACTTCCTTGATTGAATAATCTAACTATTAGAGTCTCCTTCAAGCTTTCCCAGAGTGAACCCGGCTGTGGCACGGGTGTCCTTGAATAGCCACACTAACCATACAGTTCCAAGTCTTGAGCGTCAACTGAACAATTCTTTATGAGACTTGTAACTTCCCTAGCCTCAACTCAGTTTAGGGCTGCAGAACTGGAGTGGAAGTGCAGACTGGTAGAGATCTGGCTTTCTGCTCTCCATTTCAAACGAAGGCCAGAGGCACAAGAAGCATCCCCAAGACTTCAACGATAATCTACTGGAGAAATGGGATGGGCGTCCAGGCATACAGGCCCGCAGCCCAGATTACCTTCTGATAAAACATGCCAGCAAACCAAAGTACAGTAGATATTACACTTATGTTTGAAAACAGTATTGACTGACTAATTGCTTTCTCTCAAATTTATCTGTTCATGAAGAACAAACACTGCTAGTCCAGAGAACTAGCCCTGGGGTCATAAAAGCATGTGAACTGTCCATACCCCTCACCACCTGCAGCACATGGGAGTGGGGTCCTATACCTCACCTGGACAGCACAATAGAGCTGGCCCTGGCAGAGGAAGCACAGGTGAGCAGGCCCTGAGGGCTAGAGCTTGGAGAGCTGGCCTCACCATTCTTTTGGTGTGAGTTGGCGTGGTGAGGGGTAATGCCCTCCTCATCCCTTCCACCTTGCCTCCTATAATAGCCAGGGGAGTTGACCCTGGGGTCATGAGAGTAGGAGAGCTATCCCCCCCACTCACTAACTGTAGCACTCCGGAGAGCAGGCTCTGCACCTCACCTGGGCAACACAGTAGAACTGACCTTGGTGACGAAGGCACAAGTGAGCCATCCCAAAGGCATGACAGCAAGAGA